>NC_090376.1:112499650-112791064 GCF_036365525.1 Heterodontus francisci
ACTGTAATCATGTGGCACACAGCCAGTTATAATAATGGCAGCATGGGTCTTGGCCAATCATGCAATGGGGGCAGGATTTGACATGTCGAATACAGCATTGGATGACTCCAGAGAAGGTGTTGACATCATATTTAAAGCCATGCCAGCTCTGCTGCGTTGCTACCTTAGAATCATTTACTATTTCATGGTCTCTGCTGAAACTGCTGTTGGAGCAACTCTAGGACCCACCTCCCCCACCCCCCACCCCCATGGGCAGGATGCCACAGTACGGCAGAGGCAAGACCAGGGTGGCCCCATGGTTTAATGATGCCTCTCCGGAGATTCTCCTCCAGGCTGCAAGGGAAAGACAGAAGGTCCTCTTTCCCAGCGATGGCAAGAAGACCCACCTGACCAAGCAAGCCTGGGTGGAGATTGCAAGAATGTCAGCAGCTCCTGAACATGTCCAATGCCGCCTGAGGGTCAAGACCTTTTTCGTTATACCAAGGTTAGTTCTCCATACCCCTCACTTTTAGAGATTGCATGTGGTTACGTAGCAGGAAGTGGGACATGGGGAGGGAGGCATCAAAAAAGTGCTGGCAAAGTGGGTTAGGCATTACCTCATCCTGACAGATGCATAGCCGCATCTCAGCCACAAGCCACCTTCTTTCACAGCTCACTCCCATTAACTCCCCTGAGAGCTGACCAGAGGATGAGTTATATAGGAAACCCTAGCAGGAGTCGAAGGGCTTCCTCTAGCAGAACTGTCATGTTGATCTTTGTGCACAGTATGACTATCTTCCTTTTCACACTTGCAGGACAAGAGGACCTATAAAAACAGGGAGACCTTGCAGACTGGCAGAGGAATTCCAGACATCCAGCCTCTCTCGACAGCTGAGGAGGAGTTAGCGGGGACTCATGGCAACTGCTCAATAGTGGATGGCGAGACTGGAGTCTCCTTGCAAGAGAGCGAGGACTGTCTTCCTTCAGCACTCTTCTGGAGTTCCACATCACGCATGGTCGGCATGAGAAGATCTGCACTGTCTAACCCACAGATATTTGTGTTCTCTCATGCAGGTCGTCATCTGCAGGAGACTCCAGCAGAAGGGGAAGATCATTCAACCTTGGAGGAGCAGCAGTCAGAGGATACATCATCACATGACTCTCCTGCACCTTCCACCAGCACAGATACTTTCACCTCAGTGGCTTTTTGCGCTTGGCTTTAGAATCAGAGTCACAAGCTGGTGAAAGCACCTCACATGTGCCTGAACAGCTGGCTGAAGCTGAGACAGCTGAAGACTCTGACAGTCAGAAGACTGTGGGTGGCCAGGCCCCTGCTGAGCCCCAAGCTGATGATGAACCTTTGTGGTTGACAGCATAGGGCACACTGGAGTTGCGGAGAGAGGTAATGCAACATCTGGCAGAGATGCCAGAGGCAATGTGCAGCTATGAGTAGATGATGGAGTAGTCCATCCATGCCATGAGTGCTGCTAAGTCTTGGGCATGTAAACGCATGGCTTCCTCCATCGAGAAGTTGGCGACCCTCATGGAGAGCCAGATCCCATAGATGCGCACAGACCTGCACACCATCACCTTGGCCATGAGTTCGATGCAGCAGTGGCAAGACGAGAGAAGGAAGAGGCCCCTGGAGTCTTCTCCAGCTCCTCCCCCTTCTCTGCTGAGCAGGGATATTCGAGTGAGCCAGGAAAGGGAGGAGGAGAAGCTAACATCCACAGCTGGGGGCACCTCTCTTAGCACTCTCAGTATGGACAGTGGCTCCTCAGCCCCTCCGCCAGTGAGCCCAGCTCCAGTCGCCACGCCACTTAAGGAGAGTCCTATACCTGTGGAGGAAACCCTCAGGCAGCTGGGACCCACCAGGCCTCAGGCAGCCAGAGGATGGCCACCAACTGAACACAGGCCAAAGGACAGCCTGATCAGCAGCCTACCGCCAGCCCAGCTGCTGTCACAGGGGTTACTTGTATTCGCACTCAAAAGCATATTAAGAAAACCACCGAGACACACATCGGGTTTCACAGGTGTTTGGCATTTGCCATTTGTTTTGTCTTATAAAGTTCTCTCATTATTGAAGTTATCATTCATGGTGGAAAATGCTTATCCTTTCATGCCTTAAATGTGAGATGCTGAATTCACCCTTCTGCCTTAGTGGACTGCGAGTATAGGCACAGCCCTCCTTTGGTAAGCGTCTCACATGGGCCACAGTGCGTGGTTAAGCTGGGCGCTAGGCACAGAACCCAAATAGAAAGGAGACGGCATACTTTATTGATTTCACTCTGAAAGGTCATCATGGTGGCTCGAAGTGGGTAAGTATGAAACTGTCTCTTGCCTCCTTGGCCCGTCACTCAATGTGCCTGGCCTCAGGTGCAAGGGGTACAACATCCAGTGCTGCTTTTTTATCACCCTGCTCCGCATCCTTCTCGTCAATTGAGAACTGGCAGTCAATCATGTTGTCTTTGTCCAAGGCTTCCCCGCCCTCTGCAGGGCTAGATTGTGCAGAGAACAGCAAACAAGCACGATACACCAGACCCTCGCTGGGGCATACTGCAGGGTTCCACTGGATTGGTCAAGGCACCGTAATCTCATCTTCAGCAGTCCAATGACCTACTCAGGTAGAGCCTTGGCAGATGTTGTACCTCTCCTCTGCTGCACTGAGAGGTTTCCTTACGGGCGTGAGTAGCCATGTCTTCAATGGGTAGCCCTTGCCCTGAGAATCCATCCCTGAAGGCGAGCAGGGGCGGGAAATGTTGCGGCTCCTGGGACTGTCTCAGCATGTAGGTGTCGTGGCTGCTTCCCGAGAAGCTGTCACACACCTGCAGGAAACACTTTCAGTTGTCGCAGATCATCTGAACATTGATGAAATGGAAGTCCTTCCTGTCAATGAAGGCAGCTGGCCGATCCATTGGAGACTTGGTGGCCACATGTGTGTGGTCTATCACCCCTTGCATTTGGGGAAATCCAGTGATGGCCCCAAAGCAGATGGCCCTCTTGGACCTCCTGTCAAGGCCGGTCTGGTAGCGCACAGTCACTGGCCCTCTTGAATAGGGCATTGGTCACCTCCTAGATGCAGCGGTGGGCAGCCACCTGGGAGATGCCACACATGTCCCCAGTGAATACTTGGAATGATCCAGATGCGTAAATGTTAAGTGCCACTGCAATCTTCAAGGCCACTGACATAGGGTGACCACTGAATCCCAGGACAACTCGCTCCCTACTGTATACCACTGTGCTGCCACCTCTGGTGCGTCCTTTCTGTCTGTGGGACAGGACATACCCAAGGATGGTGAAGGTGGCGTCTCTTGTCGGTATGATTACATGAGTATGACTGTCAGGCTGTTGCTTGACTAGTTTGGCACAAGTCCCCAGATGTTAGTAAGGAGGACTTTGCAGTGTTGACAGGACTAGGTTTGCCGCTGTCGTTTCTGGTGCCTAGGTTGATGCCAGGTGGTCTGTCCAGTTTCATTCCTTTTAGACTTTTCTCTAGCAATTTGGTACAACTGAGTGGATTGCTAGGTCATTTCAGAGGTCATTTAACAGTCAACCACTTGCTGTGGGTCTGGAATCACATGTAGGCCAGATCATATAAGGATGGCAGATTTCCTTCCCTAAGGACATTAGTGACCAAGATGGGTTTTTTCAACAATTGACAATGTTTTCATGGTCACCGTTACTGAGACTAGCTTTTGAAAGAATTCAGCAAGTTGATTTTGGCCATTGTTATGAACGCTGGACTTTGTAGTATGGTTATGTTTTAAAAACTGTGATCTTTCATGAAGTGTAAAATGGACATTCAGGGGAAACATGTGACATCACACAAATTCTGCGTAGAGACAAGCCAGAGATTTTGGTTATCATGAGAACAAGGAACCCAGATCAGAGATCTTTTTGAAAGCTGGGAGTAAGTTTGTAACACTGAAAAGACAATGGGTTTGCTCTCCCAGACTCACGGATTGTAAACAGGGAGCCAGAGGCTCTCAAATACAGATTTGAGTTCCAATTTTTAACAACTGGAAACAAAGAAAGACCAGGTGGTTTTGTTATGGTCAGACGTATGGTCTCTAAGTATTGTAAAAGACAAATGACTATTGACTTTTGATCTGGATAAATTCAAAAGACTTTCCTCTATCTGGAGGCTGAAAGGAAGAAACAAAGACCAGCAGAGTTGCACAGCCTAATGAGAGAGTGAGGCCAGTGGGCTGTTTCTGGGAGACAGCTGCTCTCAGATCACCAATATAGCAAAAGGCTGCTAAGATTTGAACCCAGTTCGAAGGCTCAAGGTTTGCAGAGGAGAAAAGACCAACAGGGTCACCAGAGATTTCCTTATTAACAGAAGATCAGTTGAATGTGCCATTCAGCCCGTCGAGACGCTCCGCCATTCAAACAGATCACGGCTGATCATCTACCTCTATGCCATTTTCCCCCATATCTCTTGAAATCAATTGATTTCTGTCCTGAACATGCTCAATGATTGATCTTCCACAGCCGTCTGGGGTAGAGAAGTCCAAAGATTCACCACCCTCTGAGTAAAGAAATTCCTCCTCAACTCAGTCTTAAATGGCCTGTCCCCTTATTCTGAGATTATATCCCTGGTTCAGGACTCACCAGCCAGAGGAAACATCCTATCCACATCTACTCTGTCATGTCCTGTAAGAATTTTGTAAATTTCAATGAGATCACTTCTCATTCTTGAAAACTCTAGAAATACAGGACCATTTTCTGCAAATTCTCCTCATAAGACAGTCCTGCCATTCCAGGGATTAGGCTGGTGAACCTCCACTGCATTTCCTCTATGTCCAGTATATCCTTCCTTAGATCAGGAGTCCAAAACTGCACACAATACTCCAGGCGCTGTCTCACCAAGGCTCTATACACTTGCAGTAAGACATCTTTACTCCTGTAATTTAATGTATTAGCTACCTGATAAGTACTGTTCAGTTAATGGTGATTTTTAGTTTAGTTATTATAGTAAAAGTCTTAAAAGGTGAAGTCTTATTGTGTATTCATTTAATCAGTCTGGGAAGTTCATATCTATTGTTTTAAGTTTAGCAGTCTCAACTGAGGTCATAACACCATTTTAATGTTTGCCAGTCTAACAGAAAACATTCTTGGTTTGCTAATACCCCTACCTGGCTGTTGGCAATGTTGTATGATCACTTTCAGAGTGATGTCCCTTTCAGAATTCAGTATGCTAATGAGCTAAGTACCAGGATGTAGTTATGTGACTAGAAGCCATAATCAATCTGCACAGCAACACCCTGGACAAAGGTTCTGTATATAGTTTTCACTGGATTGTATGTACTAGTTTAGCTGTTAATAAATCTTCTAGAGATCTTCAAGGAGCTGGAATTCAAGTACCTCATAATGTTGCTCAAGGTAACACAAAGAAATGTATAATGGGCAACATCCATCTGTCTCAGGTGAAACGCTGTGTTCAGCCAAAACAGAGAAACAAAATATTGGTTTGAGTTGCCAACTTGGTCTAAAAGCAGGTGGGAAGTTAGATTTGGACTAGAGGCAGGAACATAGCTTGAGTTCTGATGTTTGTTTCACTGCGTTCGAAACATATTTGATAAAACTTAATGGAGGACAATTTAATGCCTCCCAGCTGTCAAAAATGAAGAATTATTTACCACCCCATAACCAACATCGGTGTAGCTGCTGCAATCTTCCACCAGGCTTACCTGGGCTACAAAACCTATCTGAGCCAGCCAGTGGGCTGTTTTTAATAGCAAATCAGAGATCTATGGTACAATATGATCCCATTTACCATTTTGGGACAGTACCAAGCAGAGCTGTGTGAATCATTCTCCACTCAGTATCAGATGACATCCCAGCTGAAGAAGAGCCCAGCAGGTCGGTTTTATTGTATTTTTGTGGGTATTGCTCCTCCAGGGCCCTTAAAACTGGCCTGGGCTAGTGCCACCTGGCTCTTTCCCCTCCATCCCAGTTGGCACCCTTACATTCTTCAGGCCTGAACCTGTCCAGACCTCCTAATATTGTGCCAGCCCAGAGGTGACAGCTTGCCCTTGGGCCCCGAGTACTCGTTTTCCACTGACATCAGCATCCCTGCCCCCCTTCCTCCCACCCCCCACCACACACACAGCCCCCAGTTGAATACTGATGAGGTCTGGCCCTCAAAATGGAATGGGCCTCCCACTACAACTATTGCGCTGTTGGCAGGCACACTTCTCGACTTGCTGCTTGAAGTCTGCACCGGAGGAAAACCTACCCCAATAACTAATGTGACCACATCAAAATAACATAGAATGATAGAAAACAGAAGGACGTCATTTGGCCCATTGTGCCTTTGCTGGCCATTTGGTGGAACTACTCAGCAAAACCTTTTTCATTCATGGGACCTGGGCATTGCTGGAAAAGCTGGAATTTATTGCTCATCCCTAATTGCCCTTGGGAAGGTGATGGTGAGCCATCTTCTTGAACTGCTGCAGTCTTTGTGGTGTAGGTACACCCACAGTGCTGTTGGATAGGGAGATCCAGGACTTTGACCCAACACGATGAAGGAACGGTGACAGATTTCCAAGTCAGAACAGTGTGAGCATGGGGGTAGTCCTCCTATGTGTCTGCTCCCTTTAGTTTTCTAGCTGATAGAGGTCATAGGTTTGGAAGGTATTGTAGAAGAAGCCTTGGCAAGTTGCTGCAGTGTATCTTGCAGATGGTACACAAGTGATGGAGAGAGTGAATGTTTAAGGTGGTGGATGAGGTGCCAGTCAAGCAGGCAGCTTTGTCCTGGATGATCTCGACATTCTAGAGTGTTATTGGAACTGCACTTATCCAGACAAGTGGCGAGTATTCCATTACACTCCTGACTTGTGATTTGTGCTCTATCATCCCAAATATGACTGTCCTATTCCTATTCTCTGTTTCTTGTCCTTTAACCAATCCTCAATCCTTGCCAATATATTACCCCCAATTCCATGGGCCCTAATCTTATGTAATAACCACTTGTACTGAATGCCTTCCGAAAATCAAAATATACTACCTCCACTGAATGCCCCTATCTGCCCTACTAGTTACACCCTCAAAAAACTCAAATACATTTGTCCAAGATAATATCCTTTCCATAAACTGTGTTGACCCTGCCTAATCATATACTAATTTTCCAAGTGCCACATCCTTAATAATAGATTCTAGAATTTTCCTCATCACTGGGGAGTTATCCCTGGTGTCCAGGACAATATCTATCCTTCAATCAACATCATAAAAACAGATTATCTAGTCTATATCAGATTGCTGTTTGTGGGAGCTTGCTGTTTGCAAATTGGCTCCTCCATTATAACAGTGAGTATACTTCAAAATAACTTCATTGGCTTTAAAGTGCTTTGAGATGTCCAGTGATCGTGAAAGGCACTCCATAAATGCAAGTTTTTTTTCTTTTTACTTATATCATGCTAAGTGGCCTATAGTTCCCTGTTTTATCTCTCTCTCTTCTTTCTTGAACAGTGGTGTTACATTTGCTACCTTCCGATCCATGGGGACCATTCTAGAATTTAGAGAATTCTGGAAGACCAAAACCAATGCACCCAATATCTCTGCAGCGAACTCTTTTAAAGTCCTCATATGTAGGCCATCGGTTCCACGGCATTTATTAGCTTTTAGTCCATTAATTTCTCCGGTAGTTTTTCTTTACCGATATTAATTACTTTGACTTCCTCACTATCATTAGCTTGTTTGTTCCCTACAATTTACAATATGTTCTTTCTGACTTCTACTGTGAAAACAGACGCAAAATATTTGTTTAACATCTCTGCCATTTCTTTATTTCCCATTCTAATTTCTCCTGTCTCTACCTCTAAGGAACCCATAAATTTGTAAAAGCTCTTACAATCTTAATTTCTCCTTCTTTATCAATTTCCAACAAACTACTGTGTACAGAACTGTGTGATGTTTTTCATTTGCTTGTGTGGCACAACGTGATCGGTTCAGCTTTTAGAAGAATACCGATGTCCTTCCACCACTCGTCGGATTCCTAGACTGTCACAGTGCAGTCTGACTACCTTTCTGACCAAAGGTCAGCAGTGAGCTTTCCCTTTCTTGGATGCTCAAGAAAGCTCATTTTGGGTTCTGCTCAATCTGAATTGAGATTTAAATCCCACAACCAGATCATCATCAAAATTGCCTAATCTCATTGTACAATCTAAGAAAGTTGAAATGATCTTTGAGTCTTAATAGACCCAAAGTTCAACATCACTAAACAATGTAAAAGAATCATCATCCGCATCACTATCTCCAAGAACTCACCAAACCAGTCATCGATCCTCTTCAAACTAAAAGCCTCAGGATCACTGAATTCAGCTAGAAGCCAGCTAAATCACCAAACCCCACAGACTGTATATCTTTTTTTATGGACTAAAAAACTCAACTAATCTACCTTTCCCCGCTTTGTAACCTATTTGTGTTTATGTGTGTGTAAACTTCTATAGTGTGTTTGTGAGTAAAAGTTGGCACTTTTTTTTTAGTTCAGTTTAGATACAATGAAGTTAACCTCTTCCTTTGTTAACTCAAGAAAAGCTGTCCTGTTGGTTCTTGTTATGATCATAGTAATAAGTAATCAAACATCTACTCAATTGACCAGTACATCAACTTTAAGAAATAATTAAACCCATTGAGGTCTAACAAGGAGAGGGAAAAGAGCGAAGCCCCTCAACCCCTCCTCACTTGACAGTAAGACTATTATTAGGGATATGGTAACAGGGCTGTTATGGCACGTGATGGCACTGTTCAACTCCCTCCTGACCACAGCGAGTGTTTTTGTTATTAAGGGTTATCCCCTTTGTGTTTTATTTTTCAAATAAATAATTGACAGGTTTTCTTGTAGGTTTGAAACAGAAGATTAATTATTGATTAAGCAATATGCCTTATCCCGAAATTTTCGCAACCGCACCCATTCACGCATTCACTCGCACAAACACACGCAAGAAGAGACCTATAGAGAGGAAAATGGGTAAGTGACTTGAAGTGTTGCTTGGGTTTTGGGTTTCATGGTAAACCTGTTGAATTTTCTGAGGTCGATTTTTTTTTAGTTGCAAGCCTAAGGTGTTTGTAGATTTCTCTGTTTGTTGAAAGTTCAGTTTGAAGACAGGGGATCACTTCAAGTTCTCTACTGCACAAATTGAAATGTAGAATTCACAGCAGGGCACCTTCCTTTGCCTTGCTAGATTATCTCCCAGCTCTCAGCTGCACAAGCTTTGGTAATGCTTTTTCATGGCTGTCTCTCTCACTCGCTCTCTCTTTCTCTCTCTCTCCAGTGAGTTACCTTTTAAACTAAAAGTCTCTGTTAGGAGACACAGATCTTCCTCCCTGTGGTGACCAACAGTGGCCCAGGATGTGGCTACTTCACACCTTCTTTGTTTCAAAACAACCCATTCAATTCAAAAATTTCTCTTGATAGGTTCAGAATGGGTGTAAGTGACACCTCTTAGCTTTGGAATGTATCCTTCTGTCCTTGCCAGACAGTAGACAGTTTATCAAAACAAGGCCAGGTCTTTTGACTTTCGGTGGCCATTTTGACGCACATTGTCCACTTTTTAAAAAGAAAAGTCCATTTTTATAACTCTTCAGGTTGAGTTCTTATATTTTCAATCACGTCACTTTATTTGAGCATAACAGGGCACTTAGAAAATCATGGCTGAAATTTTACGGTGGGCGGATGGGAGCCAGCCTCCGTGTAAAAGTCGGTGGCAAACCCGCTTCCGCCTCGCCTGGGGATCTTTTCCGTATTTTACGGGTCCCCAGCTGTTAATTGTTCCGAGGTGGGACTTGCACCCGCTTGAGGGAAGAAGTCCCGCCTCATTAAGCTGCCAGCCAATCAGCAGGCTGCCAGCTCTTAGTCCCAGCAACGCCACCAGGAGCGGTGGGCACTGCTGGGACTGCAGCACAGTATGCATCAAAGATACCTGGGAGCTGGGAAGGCAGGTAGGTTTTGGTTGTCTTGCCGGGGGTAATCAGTCGGGCCCCGGCGAGGCAAGGGTGGTCATTTGGGGGGAGGTGGGGGGCGTGTTGGGTCTTGCGAGTGGTTGAAGTAGTGGGGCGGCCCTCCATTGGGCACCCTGTACCCGATAAGCAGGGCCCCACCCAGAGACAATCGGAAGCTGCTTGCTTTTCCCAGCTCCAGGACGCCTGCTTGCCATGCGTAAAATCCGTGTGGAGGCAGGCGAAGGCCCTTGTGGCTACTTAAGGGCCTTAATTGGCCTGGGGCGGGTGGACCGTTTTGCCCTCCCCCCCACCCCCACCTCACCCTACATAAAGGGGGGGCGGAGGTGGGAGCGGGTCGGGAAAGCCTCCCGGAGCCTCTCGCTCCATTTTACCCCACCCCCTTGCTACCATCTAGCTCATTGATTGTGATTAAGCAGAGTCAGCACAGACTTTAGAAAGGGAAATTGCATTTGACAAATCTGTTAGGAGCTTTTTCAGGATGTAACTAGTAGGATGGATAAAGGTGAACCAGTGGATGTAGTGCATTTAGATTTTCAAAAAGCATTTGATAAGGTACCACACAAGAGGTTAATACACAAAATTAGGACAAAATGAGGGATATTATTTTAGTAGGGATTGAGGATTGATTAATGGACAGAAAACAGAGAGTAGGAATAAAAGGGACATTTTTAGGTTGGCAGGCTGTAACTAGTCGGGTACTGCAAGGATCAGTACTTGGGTCTCATCTATTTACAATCTATATTAATTACTTAGATGAGAAAATTGAGTGTATCATATCCTAGTTTGCTGACGATACAAAGTTTAATGAGAAAGTAAGTGGTGAGGAGGACGCAAAGAGCTGCGGAGGGATAAACTGGTTCAGTGAGTGGGCAAGAACACGGCAGATGGAATACAATGTGGTGGAGTGTGAAGTTATCCATTTTGCTAGGAAAAGTAAAAAAGTAGAATACTTTTTGAACAGTGAGAGATTGAGAAATGTTTGTATTCAGAGGGATCTAAGTGTCCTTGTATATGAATCACAGAAATTTATCATGTGAGCAATTATGAAGGCAAATGGTATGTTAGCTTTTGTTACAAAGGGATTGGAGTATAAGAGTAAAGTAGTCTTCGGACAGGCCGTTAGTGAGGCTATACCTGGAGCACTGTGTACAGTTTTGGTCTCCTTACCTAAGGTAAGACATACTTGCCCGAGAAGATTCACTAGATTAGTTCCTGGGATGAGAAGATTGTCCAATGAGGAGATATTGAGTAGACTCGACCTATATACCCTGGAATTTAGAAGAATGAGAGGTGATCTAATTGAAACATATAACATTTTGAAGGGACTTGACAGGGTAGATGCTGACAATCTGTGGAATATAGAACATGGGGTCACCATCTCAGAATAAGCAATTAGGACTGAAATGAGGAGAAATTTCTTCACTCATAGTGGTGTGAATCTTTGGAATTCACTACCCTAACGAGCTGTGGATGTTCAGTTGTTGAGTAAGTTCAAGACAGAGGTCAATAGATTTTTGGGTACTAAGGGAACTAGGGATATGAGGATAATGCAGGAAGGTGGAGTTGAGTTGAAGATCAGCCATAATCCTGTTGAATAGTGGATCAGGCTGCAAGGGCCAAATGGCCTACTCCAGCTCCTATACCTCATAATCTTATCACATATTGTGATGGCATTCTGCGCCAAACGCTAATTCAGTGCCTGATCTGCTACTTTTGACCTCTCACATCCTTTCTTAAACTCTCCCAGCTGAAAATGTGTTCAGCTGCACGAGGGACCCCTCATGCGCACTATTTAAAGGGATTAGCATAGGACTTGCAGCTGAAGTGCTTTTGACTTTCTTTTCCTGCTTGTGTGAATGAGTGACTAGCAGCACTGTGTTTAATGTTGTTGGAGTCTGAAAAGTTGTTGGAGTCAGAAGGGAGTGGTGCATGACTTTTGCAAGGAATTGAAAGGACTTTGAAGGCCAGTCAGCAGAAAGTTTGCTGTCACTAATGGGGGCTATATTTGCAGTCCCTCTTGGGCTGCAACATGACAGGGACATGGAGCACTGGCAGCAGGGAAGGGAAGGAGTGCTTAGAGAGAGGAGGAGAAGAGCTCTCAAAAGAAGGCCATACCCACCTAGGCTATTTACAGAGCAATTCTGCTATCCCCGTCACAGCCAAGAGCAGCAACTGAGAGCCCTACAATTCACCAAGGAGCTGATCATCTGCCAGCCTGCTTACCACTGCCACCCCTAGCCCCACCCCCACCACCAGACCTGCAGCTGCAGACCAGGGCAAGTGGCTGTGTTTTTTTTTTAAACCCTCAAAACCTACCTTATAGGTGATGAGGTTAATACTAATGTGTGTTTTTTTATTAATTAGTGTAATCTATTAATTACCAGTAATTATCTTATATAAGGAGTGGTTTTTAGGTAATCAAGGTCTCTACTGTTAATAATCTAATTTTTGAGTAATTTATGGGAGTAAATTAAGGGTAAGTCATGGCAGGGCAGCTCGGCAATGTGGAGTGCTCCTCCTGTGCAATGTGGAAAGTCAGGGACACTTCCAGTGTACAGGGCGAACATGTGTGCAGGAAGTGTCTCCAGTTACAGCTACTCAAAATCTGCATTTCGGATTGGGAGCGGTGGCTGGGGACACTGTGGACCATCCTCAAGGCTGAGATCATCATGGATAGCATGTACAGGGAGGTGGTCACACCGCAGGTAAAGACTGCTCAGGTAGAAAGGGAATGGGTGACCGCCAAGCAGAGTAGAAGAACTAGACAGGTAGTGCAGGAGTCCCGTGGGTCCATCTCCCTCTCTAACATATTCCGCTTTGAATACTGTTGGGGGAGATAGCTTCCCAGGGGAATGCAGCAAGAGCAAAGTCTATGGCACCACGGGTGGCTCAACTTCACAGGAAGGGAGGAAAAGGAGTGGGAGAGCTATAGTGATAGGGGATTCTATCGTAAGGGGTACAGATAGGTGTTTCTGTGGCCGCAAACATGACTCCAGGATGATATGTTGCCTCCCTGGTGCTTGGGTCAAGGATGTCACGGAGCGGCTGCAGGACATTCTGAAGGGGGAGGGTGAACAGTCAGAGGTTGTGGTTCACATTGGTGCGAACGACATAGGTAGAAAGAGGGATGAGGTCCTGCAACAAGAATTTAGGGAGCTAGGTAGCAGATTAAAAAGCAGGACCTCAAAGGTTGTAATCTCTGGATTATTCCTAGTGCCACGTACTAGTGAGTATAGGAATAGGAGGATAGAGCAGATGAATGCGTGGCTGAAGAGATGGTGCAGGAGGAAGGGCTGTGGTTTCCTGGATCGCTGGGTCTGTTTCTGGTGAAGGTGGGACCTGTACAAATTGGACGGGTTGCACCTGAACCGGAGCAGGACCAACATTCTTGCAGGGAGGTTTGCTCGTGCTGTTGTGGGTGGGGGAGGTTTAAACTAATTTGACAGGGGGAATGGGATACAGCGTGAGGTACAGTAGGGGGTGATGCACAGCAAAATATAGAAGAGATCTTAAGTCAGTCTGGAAGGCAGAGTAAATATAGACCTGTTAAGGCACAAGCGAATAATGCAAGGCTGGATTGCATCTATTTTAATGCTCGGAGTCTGACTAGTATGGCTGATGAATTGAGGGTGTTGATAAACACATATGAAGATGATATTATTGCTATCAGAGACATGCTTGAGGGAAGGGCAGGACTGGCAGCTCAATATTCCAGGATACAGAATCTTCAGGCGTGACTGGGAGGGGTATAAAAGAGGAGGTGGCATTGCACTGTTGATCAACGAGTCAATTACTGCAGTAAGGAGGGATGATATCTTAGAAGGTTCCTCAAATGAGGCCATAAGGAGAGAACGTAAAAACAAAAAGGGGGCAATCACTTGGCTGGCAGTGTATTACAGGCCTCCAATCAGTCAGGGAGAGATAGAGGAGCAGATATGTAGGCAAATCTCAGAGAGGTGTGGAAATACTAGTGTAATAATAGTAGGGGATTTCAACTTCCCCAATATTAACTGGGATACTCTTAGTGCAAAAGGCTTAAAGGGGGTGGAATCTTTAAAGTGCATACAGGAGAGCCTTTTGAGCCAGCACTTAGAAGTCCTACAAGAAATGGGGCATTATTGGACCTAATCCGAAGGAATGAGGCTGGACAAGTGGTAGAAGTGTCAGTGGGGGAACATTTTGGGGATAGTGACCATAACTCTGTAAGATTTAAGGTAGTTATGGAAAAGGACAAAGATGGACCAGAAATAAAGATACTGATTTGAGGGAAGGCCAATTTCAATATGATAAAACAGGATCTGGCCAAACTGGACTGGGAGCATCTACTTGTAGGAAAGTCTACTTCAGACCAGTGAGAGTCATTCAAAAAGGGAATAGTGAGAGTTCAGGGCCAACATGTTCCCATTAAGGTGAAGGGTAGGACCAATAAGTCCAGGGAACCCTGGATATCAAGGGATATAGAGGATTGGATCAGGAATAAAAAGGAGGCCTATGGCAGATTCAGAGGGCTAAAAACAGCAGAGACCCGAGAGGAGTACAGAAAGTGTAGGCATGTACTTGAAAAAGTAATTAGGTGAGCGAAGAGGGGGCATGAAAAACACTGGCGGGCAAGATAAAGGAAAATCCCAAGGCATTTTATAAGTATATTAAGGGCAAGAGGATAACCAGGGAAAGAGTAGGGCCCATTAGGGACCAAAGTGACAATCTATGTGTGGAGCTGGAGGATGTAGGTGAGGTTTTAAATGATTACTTTTCATCTGTGTTCACTATGTAGATGGATGATGTAGGTGTAGAGATCAGGGAGGGGGATTGTGATATACTTGAACAAATTAGCGTTGAAAGGGAAGAGGTATTAGCAGTTTTAGCAGGCTTAAAAGTGGATAAATCCCCAGGCCCAGATGAGATGTATCCCAGGCTGTTATGTGAGGTGAGGGAAGAGATGGCAGAGGCTCTGACACAAATTTTCAAATCCTCTCTGACCACAGGAGAGGTGCCAGAGGACTGAAAGACAGCAAATGTGGTACCATTATTCAAGATGGATAGCAGGGATACACCAGGCAATTACAGGCCAGTGAGTCTAACATGAGTGGTAGGGAAACGTTTGGAAAAAATTCTGAGGGACAGGATTAATCTCCACTTAGAGAGGCAGAGATTAATCAAGCAGAGTCAGCATGGATTTGTCAGGGGGAGATCGTGTCTATTTTTTTATTCATTCAAGGATGTGGGCATTGCTGGCGAGGCCAGCATTTATTGCCCATCCCTAATTGCCCTTGAGAAGGTGGTGGTGAGCTGCCTTCTTGAACCGCTGCAGTCCATTTGGGGTAGGTATACCCACAGTGTTGTTAGGAAGGGAGTTCCAGGATTTTGACCCAGCGACAGTGAAGAAATGGCGATATAGTTCCAAGTCAGGATGGTGTGTGACTTGGAGGGGAACTGGCAGGTGGTGGTGTTCCCATGCATTTGCTGCCCTTATCCTTCCAGTTGATAGAGGTCACGGGTTTGGAAGGTGCTGTCTAAGGAGCCTTGGCGCATTGCTGCAGTGCATCTTGTAGATGGTACACACTGCTGCCACTGTGCGTCGGTGGTGGAGGGAGTGAATGTTTGTAGATGGGGTGCCAATCAAGCGGGCTGTTTTGTCCTGGATGGTGCCGAGCTTCTTGAGTGTTGTTGGAGCTGCACCCATCCAGGCAAGTGGAGCGTATTCCATCACACTCCTGACTTGTGCCTTGTAGATGGTGGACAGGCTTTGGGGAGTCAGGAGGTGAGTTACTCGTCTCAGGATTTCTAGCCTCTGCCCTGCTCTTGTAGCCACGGTATTTATATGGCTACTCCAGTTCAGCTTCAGGTCAATGGTAGCCCTTAGGATGTTGATAGTGGGGGATTCAGCGATGATAATGCCGTTGAATGTCAAGGGGAGATGGTTAGATTCTCTCTTGTTGGAGATGGTCATTGCCTGGCACTTGTGTGGCGCGAATGTTACTTGCCACTTATCAGCCCAAGCCTGGATATTGTCCAAGTCTTGCTGCATTTCTACACGACTGCTTCAGTATTTGAGAGTCACGAATGGTGCTGAATATTGTGCAATCATCAGCGAACATCCCCACTTCTGACCTTATGATTGAAGGTAGGTCATTGATGAAGCAGCTGAAGATGGTTGGGCCTAGGACACTACCCTGAAGAACTCCTGCAGTGATGTCCTGGAGATCAGATGATTGACCTCCAACAACCACAACCATCTTTCTTTGCGCTAGGTATGACTCCAGCCAGCGAAGAGTTTTCGCCCTGATTCCCATTAACCTCTGTTTTACTGGGGCTCCTTGATGCTATACTCGGTCAAATGCTGCCTTGATGTCTAAGAAACCTGATTGAATTTTTCAAGGAGGTGACTAGATGTGTAGATGAGGGTAAAGCAGTTGATGTAGTCTACATGAGCTTCAGTAAGGCTTTTGACAAGGTCACACATGGGAGATTGGTTAAGAAGGTAAGAGCCCATGAGATCCAGGGCAATTTGGCAAATTTGTTCCAAAATTGGCTTAGTGGCAGGAGGTAGAGGGTGATGGTTGAGGATTGTTTTTGCGATTGGAAGCCTGTGTCCAGTGGTGTACTGCAGGGATCGGTGCTGGGACCCTTGCTGTTTGTAGTGTACATTAATGATTTAGACGTGAATATAGGAGCTATGATCAGTATGCTCGCAGCTGACAAGAAAATTGGTGGTGTAAATAGTGAGGAGGAAAGCCTTAGATTTCAGGACGATATAGATGGGCTGTTAGGATGGACAGAGTCGTGGTAAATGGAATTTAATCCTGAGAAGTGTGTGGTGATGCATTTTGGGAGGACTAACAAGGCAATGGAATATACAATGGATGGTAGGATCCTAGGAAGTACAGAGGGTCAGAGGGACCTTGGTGTACTAGTCCATAGATCACTGAAGGCAGCAGCACAGGTAGATAAGGCGGATGGGAAGGCATATGGGATACTTGCCTTTATTAGCTGAAGCATAGAATATAAGAGCAGGGAGGTTATGATGGAGCTGTATAAAACACTAGTTCTACACCTGTTTCATGACCCCACTGTCACCTGACCATCGGTGGACAGTGTGCAGACAACAAGAACCATGCTACTACCAGGAATGTTGTGGAGGAAACCATCGACATTCTGAAATAGTAGTTCCACTGTGGATTGGGGGGGGGGGGGGAGCTGGTGGCAGAGAGGGGTGGTTGGGGGGCACAAAGCATGTACCCAAATTTGTGGTGGCTTGCGTGCCATAAGGGTGCAGATTGCCATTAAGCAGTTCAGGCTACCAATGTATGCACTGGGGCCCCCTGCTGAGCATGCAGCCAGTCAGCAGTGCATTTTGTGTTGGGTCACACACCACAATCATTGAGGTCGGGTGTAGGGTAATCATGCATTGTGATCCTTGCACATGCTGACAGGCCTAATTTATTTTTTAGCCCATAATGTCCAATTAACAATGAAAATATTTTACCCACAAATACAAAATCTTGGACAGCTCTGTCCTAAGTGACCAGCCAACTGAAGAGGGAGGTACAGTGGAGGTGGCCTCATCTGCATCTTAGGAATAAGATAGCTGAATACCTCCTTGGGTTAGTGATCCCGAGGGACTCTCATCTGCATAGAACTGTGCTTCGATGACACTAAACTGCTGTTGACCAGAGAGCTAGCAAGGCCCTGAGCATGAATGACCCTCTGAAAGTCAAGTGTCATGAAGACCCCCACCTGCTAAGAATGAGGCATATTAATTTTGTCATATGATCATTAATTTTAATTTGTTACTGGAGTGAGGAAATGACTTGTTTAAAGAGATCACCAGACATTTGGCTGGAGGACATTTGCATACTAAGAGACAGTGCTTGGAGAGACAGAAGAATTGTTCACTGATTCAATTAACACAGATTGTTCTGTGCAACGGTGATCTACATCTTGTCGATGTAAGATACAGCACTACAGCCTCCCCCCCCTCCCCCCCAGCACTATCCCCCATCGAGAGCTTTGGAATCCACAAACCGCAGGAGCGCTTGTTCCCAAATAAGGGGATTAGTCACAAGACTAATCAGCTGGTCAATTTGGAGTTTTGAATTGTGCTCACAGGACAGTTTAAAGACAGAGACTACAGATTGCAACTGAACCTGGAAGAAGAGAGCCTCTCTCCTGGCTGGCTCTCTCTCTCTTGCTTTCTCACAAACCTCCGGACCCACTGACTTCGAAACAAGTTAAAGCGTGCACTGGGCCCCAATGAACGGCAAGACCAACCGGCAACCAAAGACTCCACATTGAACTCAAAGGACTGTAATTACAACCCAGCTATTGCCTCAAACTTTTCCCCTTTATTCTTTCTGCTTTTTCTGCTGCTATCTGTGTGTGTGTTTATCGCGTATGTATGCTAGCGTGGTCGCCTTGCACATTCGTAGCCATTAATTGAATTAGAGTTTAAGATTAATAAACTTCCACCTTTCTTGTTTAAATCTAAGAAAACCTGTCTGATTTGATTTCTTTGTTTTGCAATTGGAAAGCAGTGAACAAGGATTCACTGAGGGGGAGCTAAAAACACGGTGTTTTCAAAAATTAAACCCTGTTACGATTAAATCAGGCAAAGGCTTAAAGGGAATCCCTAGACCCCTTTTTCATCTGGTCGTAACAGAAATTTGGGAGCTCGCGTCCTGGATTTGACCCATAGACAAACGAGAAATTGGAAGTGGGTAGCCAGATTAATACCAATCAAAAAGAGAAAAGATTTCAATACAGGTTTTCTTGTGGTTGTGTGTGCTAGAATACTAACATGTCTGTGACTGAGGCTGGTAGCTCTCTAAGCCAGGGTGAAGTAACTTGGGATAAGTTAAAAGCACTGTCTATGGAGGAGTTGAGGAAAATGACTGAGCAGTGTGGGATCACTGTACGTGGCAAGGCTCGGAAGTCTGAGCTCCTAAGACTAATGGCCTACCTTTTTTCCCTTGAATCTGAAGAAGCAGAAATAGGGTTAGTGTTGGATAATTTTGCTGAGCTTTGCTAATTATTACTTAACTTTGTAGAAACAGAAAAACAGGACACAGCTTGTAGCTAATCTAACCACAACCAATGGTCATAAATTGTAGACAGAGCAGCTAACCACAATCAGACGTTACGGCCAGATATGGTGTCTGGAGTGGGCATTGAATTAAGGAACTAGCTTGTTATTGTTGAAACTGATGTTTTGCTGACCTCGGACTCTGCATGGTGCACAGTCACGTAGGCGGTCTTGTGATCATCTTATGAGTGCTTATCTAATTGTGAAACTGTTAGCTCTGCCTCTTTTATACTATATAAGTCCACGGCGATCTGTAGCTCTTTGGGAGTAGCACTGGACCGCCTTTAGGAAAGGTGTGCACCCCATGATATCATGCAATAAAGTGTTTGTTCTCAACGTCTGAGTCCGGAGAATTTGTTCAACAATTGGGCACAATCTGGATTTTCTCCAACAGTTAGACGTAAACCCCGACAGGGTATTGTTAGCAAAGCTACAATTGGAACAGAGGAAACTTGAATTAGAAGACATGGAAAGAGAAAGAGAGACATGAGAAAGAAGAAGAAAGACAGGAGAGAAAGAAAAAAAGCTTTCAGAAGCAACGTGAAGAAAAAGAGAGAGAGGAGACAGAGAAAGAAAGAGCCTTCTGGGAGGAATGCGAAGAGAGAGAGTTAACTGGGAGGCAACAGATTAACCCCAGTGAAAGCATAGCCAATATGGAGGAGTGTAATTCAGGACTGGGTACAGAATTCCTAAACTTTCCCAATTTTTCCCAAAATTCAATGAGGGAAATGTGGAAGCCTTTTAAAGGAAGGCAGTTAAAGTGGCCGGCTGAGGCTTGGACTCTGTTGCTACAAAGCAAGCTAACCGGAAAAGCCAGTGAGGGTTATTCCATATTGCCAGATGAGAGTTCCTCAAATTATGAACTGACAAAAAATGCTATCCTTGGGGCATATGAGTTAGTACCTGAAGCCTATCGCCAAAAGTTTAGAACCCTCAAGAAGCAAGCTGATCAAACTTACTTGGAGTTTGAGAGAAATAAGCAGTTGGCTTTTGACCAGTGGCTGAGGGCTCTGCAAGTGCAGCTCAGCTATGAAAATCTCAGAGAGGTAATTTTGTGAGAGGAATTTAAAAACTCTCTCCCACTGTCCATAAAGACACATGTAGAGGAACAGAATGCTCATACAGCCCGGCAAACCGCAGTGCCGGCTGATGAGTTTGCTCTCATTTATAAGTCAGTTTCCAAGGGGAAAATCTTTCCTAGTCATCCCCACAAATCCGAAAAGGACAAAGGGTGGGAAGATGATAGAAGCCCAAGCAGTCCTGGGGAGGAAAGAAAAGCAGGAGACACAGGGGGCCCTCCTCCGGCTAAAAAGGAAGGTGCTGTAAGTAGGAGTGAGACCCAGAGACCTGTGTGCTTCCATTGTAATAAAGCACGGCATCTAAGAGCCGACTGCTGGAAACTAAAAGGAAAACCTGTAGGGTTAATCAGGGCACACCCGCTCAGTGAAGGAGAAGGGACCCTGACAGAAAGCCAGCAGAACAAACTGTGGCTTTAACTGCAGCAATAGCGAGACCCAGGAAGTCCAGACTGCAAGTGCATGAAAATTTAATAGGATTCCTGGAGATTATCAGGATTTTTGTCCGAAGGGAAAGTAACCCCATATCCCTCAAGTGGAGCAAGCAAGCCCATAGTAATTCTCAGGGACACAGGGGCCACTAGATACCTTTTACTGAGAAGAGGCCTGACCTTTCCCCCAGAGAGTGCAGTGAACACCAGAATGGTATTGGAGGGCAGCGTATGCTTGTACCTTTATACCGGGTGCATTTAGAGTGCGACCTAGTTTTGGGACCGGTGACCGTAGGGGTTGTCCCCAGTTTGCCTGTGAACAGAGTTGACCTGCTCCTAGGTAATGATCTGGCAGGGGCAAAGGTGGTATCTTCCCCAGCAGTGAAAGAGAGACCACAGGAGGTCAGAGAGACAGGGCAGTGGCAGGAGATGGTCTCCTGTAGTTTCCCTGAATGTGTTCCCAGAACATGATCAAACCAGCTCCCCCAGAGGAGACTGAATTGGCACTGCAGGCAGATAACCAGGTCTGTCTGTCTGAGACTTTGTTTTGGAAGTTGGAAGGCCCAGGGAATGAGTTAAATGGATCTTCCCTAGCTGAGGTTCCGCGAGCTGACCCAGTATTGTGAGAGTTAGCACAGGCTGCCCAGTCTGAAATTGAAGCAGAGGGAGTCCCTGATTGCTACTATTTAAAGAATGAGGTACTGATGAGGAAATGGAGTTCTGTTCACAGAACTGAGAGAAAGGAGTGGACAGTGGTTCACCAGTTAGTGGTGCCACAGGGGTACCGGAGCAAAATAGTAAGAATGGCCCGTGAGATTAGAATGGCTGTACATGTCGGTATACAGAAAACCAAAGCCCACATAAAACAGCAGTTTGACTGGCCAAAACTCCACAAAGATGTGCTGTAGTACTGTAGGAGTTGACACAGATGCCAGGTTGAGGGGAAACCCCAAATTACAATGAAAATTGCACCCCTAAGTCCTGTATCGGTGTTTGGAGGACCCTCCAGCAGAGGGCTGGTGAACTGTAAGGGACCCCTGCTGAGAACAAAAGGCAGGCACAAGTCTGGCAAAAGGTTAGAAAGGAAAAGGGAAAAAAGAACCAAGAAGGCAGGTTAAAGAAAGTCCAGGAGGAATCCCGGATGAAAACCCCTACTGTCCACTCACCCAATCCCAAAATATTTCAAAAGTTAGACCCCACATCTTCCTATGTAAATGCAGACAGTAGAAGCACCCCACCAGAGTTGTTAACCACATTTGCAGGAACTTGAAGAGACAAAGAAAGTCCTCAAGTGGGCAGAGAAACTGAACTGTGAGGGTGACGCCTCACCTAGTCGAAGTGCCACAGGGGAGTGCAGAAGAATCTGGACAAATACCTGCAATCAGGAGCGTCCCAGAGAACAAAGGGAAAATTAGCCCATGCATGACTCATCAAAGCGCTGAAAGAGAGTTCAGAGTGGAACCGCCCACTGCCGCCACCCATGTCTAACCTAGGGCTAATTAAATCTAACCCACCCCCAGCAGACTTCAAAAGGAACAAAGACGCCCTAGGCAGTCCTAGAAATGTGCAAACTGAAAAACTTCCCCAAAAACCACATGCTTATTGGGATGCCAAAAAGGGCAGTTTAAAGCAGCACTGCTATCAAGAAAAGACAGGTTGTAACAATTGTTATGATTTCTGAAAGAATGAGAGATGCATGTGTGTTTTCCTGGACTTATCTTCTGTCTAGCTCCTTTTAATGAAATGCTCTTTTAAAAAATCGCATTTCATTTCGTTGGGTGTGGAGGTGTCATGAAGACCCCCATTTGCCAAGAATGAGGCATATTAATATTGTCATATGAACATTAATTTTAAACTGTTCCTGGAGTGACGAAATGACTTGTCTAAAGAGATCATCAGACATTTGGCTGGAGGACATTTGCATACTAATAGACAGTGCTTGGAGAAACAAAGTAATTGCTCACTGATTCAATTAACAGAGATTGGTTTGGGCAATGGTGATCCACATCTTGTCGATGTAAGAGACAGCATTACATATGCCCACCCGCACCCCGCCCCCCCCCACCCCAACCGAGAACTTTAGAATCCACAAACCGTAGGAGCGCTTGTTCCCAAGTAAAGGGTTAGTCACATGACTAATCTGCTGGCCAACTTGGAGTTTTGAATTGTGCTCACAGGACAGTTTAAAGACAGAGACTGAAGATTGCAACTGAACCTGGAAGAAGAGAGCCTCTCTCCTGGCTGGCTCTCTCTCTCTTTCTCACAAACCTCCAGACCCACTGAAGTTGCTTAAACCTCAAGAGAGAAAAGACTCCTACATTGAAATAAGATAAAGCGTGCACTGGGCCTCAATGAACGGCAAGACTTACTGGTAACCAAAGACTACACATCGAACTCAAAAGACTGTAATTACAACCCTGCTCTTGCCTCAAACTTTTCCCCTTTATTCTTTCTACTTTTTCTGCTGCTATCTGTGTGTGTGTTTATCACATATGCATGCCAGCGTGGTTGCGTCGTACATTCGTAGTCATTAACCGAATTAGAGTTTAAGATTAATAAACTTCCACCTTTCTTGTTTAAATCTAAGAAAACCTGTCCGATTTGATTTCTTTGCCTTGCAATTGGAGAGCAGTGAACAAGGATTCACTGAGGGGGAGCTAAAAACACAGTGTTTTAAAAAATTAAACCCTGTTACAGCTAAACCAGGCAAAAGCTGAAAGGGAATCCCTAGACCCCTTTCTGACCTGGTCGTAACGCAAGTATCGAACTGAACTGGCTAAGCACAGGCCATCACCAGGTTTTTGAATCGTGTTATCATGGGCTGACTGGATTCTTTGTCCAAGCATATTGAAGGCTTCACATCTTGGATTTTAGATACTCAGTAGCATTACATTCACAACCAATATTCCTACTGTGGCTCTCTCTGGCTGAGTGAGGTTTCCGCTGTAGTTAACATGCAGGCAGTAGCAGAGTGCTGTGCAACCATCTACTACATCGTGCAACATGTTGCCGCTGAAATGGATTCCTCCAGCAGCTACATCACCTAGCAATGTGTTGTGCATGGATTGCAGTATTGGTGTACACTTTTATCCTTTCACAGGATCCTTCTTTTGAAGGCGAGTTGTGGGAGGTCTGCTTCTGAAGTGCCACAGCAGGACCAATGACCATGATCCAGCTTGCATTATCTACTAAGAGTTTTTCTTGTCTTAACTTGTGATCTTTTCCCCTATCTCACTGCATCCTCTGGGGTGTTTATTTCAGGCCTGATAATCGCCTCATGTATAACTGGTGACAGAAAGTGGCCTGAATCAATTTTTTCTTGTGAAGTAATATTGGAAGGTATGCCCTGTGGTTGTGAATGAGAAATGTCTTCCTATGCAAATGTGTCATGTGGCTGTGTGAGAGCTGTCTCTACATTTGAGGGTATAGCCTCTTGCTCCATTAAATTCACATCTTTTAGTGAATAGAATAATTGGTATGATATTAGCATTGCTATTAGGTTACATACCGAACATTGCCAAAATAGGCTATAATATGAGTGCTGTGTGTCTGCCAATGATTGCAATCATTACTGACAACACAACAGTATCAGTAGTGACCACTGGATTTGCCTTCCTCTGTATCGTCTAAGGCTTCCTTGTTGAGAATATATAGTGTTGTCCCCTTGCCGGTGGTGAGGTCACAGTATTGGTAAATACCACCTCCGGTGTCCATTCTTCCTGCTTGCCTCGCAGGAACATGCATAAACACAAATTATGATTGCAATGTACAGAGGCATAATTATATTGTACACAGTCATGATGGGCATTGCCTTTTTCATAAACACTCATGATCTCCTCGCCAATTCTGCTCTGCTGACAGTTATTCATATGTATCTGAACCTGAACTGTGCCTTTCAGGGCATATGGACTGTATATATGGCACACATTAATCTTCATTGCCTGCCTGGCTTTTCATGATGTAACATTTAACATCAAAAAGACTTTTCAATAGCTTTGACTAATGCAAATTCACACATCTGAATGTGAGAGGAACTGATTTGGGTCTGTTTAAACTTCGAACTAACGCTCTTTGTTTCTCTTGCAATTGCACATTTAGGGCTGAATTTTAATATTCTGCCACTGCTGTACAAAATGGCAGCAGTCTCAGCTGTGATGTCAGCGGCCACACCACAGCGATTATGCGGCGGCCAACCATTTAGCATAACGGTGAAGTACTGTGGCGGCACTGTCACCCGCCATGACAGCATCATCATTTAAATGCTTTACATACTGTTTTACATATATTTGAAAGTCGTTCACCGTGAATCAACAAAATTTCAAGCACGTGGTGGGGGCAGCAATTCACGTGTCACCTGATGCTGGAGCAGGTGCTGGTGCCGTCTTTAAAAGACTGTCAGACCTGCATATAGTCTCTCACAGCATTAAGCAGCAGTGTATTAAAGCAGTACCTTTGTGTTTTGAATTACATTCCTCAATCTACAAGGCAACTTGCAGAGCTCCGCACTGCCTCAAACACAATCCACTTGCAGATTCTGCCCCCTCAACACAATGCACTTGAAGTGTCCCCCACCCCGCACCCTCCAAACATAATCCATTGGAGTTTCCACCCTCAAACACAATTCACTTGCAGATTCCTCCCCTCAAACACAATCCACTTGCAGATTCCTCCCCTCAAACACAATCCACTTGCAAATTCCTCCCCTCAAACAGAATCCACTTGCAGAGTTCCTCCCCGGCCAAACACAATCCACTTTCAGAGTTCCTCCACGACCAAACGCAATCCACTTGCAGAGTTCCTCCCAGCCCAAACACAATTCACTTGCAGAGTTCCTCCCCGCCCAAACACAATCCACATGCAGAGTTCCTCCCCGCCCAAACACAATCCACTTGCAGATTCTGCCCCCTCAACACAATGCACTTGAAGTGTCCCCCACCCCCCACACTCAAAACACAATCCATTGGAGTTTCCAGCCTCAAACACAATCCACTTGCAGATTCCTCCCCTCAAACACAATCCACTTGCAGATTCTGCCCCCTCAACACAATGCACTTGAAGTGTCCCCCACCCCCCACCCTCCAAACACAATCCATTGGAGTTTCCACCCTCAAACACAATCCACTTGCAAATTCCTCCCCTCAAACACAATCTACTTGCAGATTTCTTCCCCGCCCAAACACAATCCACTTGCAGAGTTCCTCCCCGCCCAAACACAATCCACTTGCAGATTCTGCCCCCCAACACAATGCACTTGAAGTGTCCCCCACTCCCCACCCTCCAAACACAATTCATTGGAGTTTCCAACCTCAAACACAATCCACTTGCAGATTCCTCAACTCAAACACAATCCACTTGCAGATTCCTCCCCTCAAACACAATCCACTTGCAGATTCCTCCCCTCAAACATAATCCACTTGCAGATTCCTCCCCTCAAACATAATCCACTTGCAGATTCCTCCCCTCAAACACAATCCAATTGCAAATTCCTCCCCTCAAACACAATCCACTTACAGAGTTCCTCCCCGCCCAAACACAATCCACTTGCAGAGTTCCTCCCCGCCCAAACACAATCCACTTGCAGAGTTCCTCCCCGCCCAAACACAATCCACTTGCAGAGTTCCTCCCTGCCCAAACACAATCCACTTGCAGAGTTCCTCCCCGCCCAAACACAATCCACTTGCAGATTCTGCCCCCCAACACAATGCACTTGAAGTGTTCCCCCACCCTCCAAACACAATCCATTGGAGTTTCCTCCCTCAAACACAATCCACTTGCAGATTCCTCCCCTCAAACACTATCCACTTGCAGATTCTGCACCCTCAACACAATGCACCTGAAGTGTTCCCCCACCCTCCAAACACAA
The DNA here is from genome assembly GCF_036365525.1 of Heterodontus francisci. Lineage (NCBI taxonomy): Eukaryota > Metazoa > Chordata > Chondrichthyes > Heterodontiformes > Heterodontidae > Heterodontus > Heterodontus francisci. The sequence goes on from NC_090376.1 coordinate 112,526,048, forward strand.
TCCATTGGAGTTTCCTCCCTCAAACACAATCCACTTGCAGATTTCTCCCCTCAAACACAATCCACTTGCAGATTCCTCCCCTCAAACACAATACACTTGCAGATTCTGCACCCTCAACACAATGCACTTGAAGTGTCCCCCACTCCCCACCCTCCAAACACAATCCATTGGAGTTTCCGCCCTCAAACACAATCCACTTGCAGATTCCTCCCCTCAAACACAATCCACTTGCAAATTCCTCCCCTCAAACACAATTCACTTGCAGGTTCCTCCCCTCAAACACAATCCACTTGCAGAGTCTGCCTCCTCAACACAATGCACTTGAAGTGTCCCCCACTCCCCACCCTCCAATCACCATCCATTGGAGTTTCCTCCCTCAAACACAATCCACTTGCAGATTCCTCCCCTCAAACACAATCCACTTGCAGATTCCTCCCCTCAAACACAATCCACTTGCAGATTCTGCCCACTCAACACAATGCACTTGAAGTGTCCCACACCACCCACCCTCCAAACACAATCCATTGGAGTTTCCTCCCTCAAACACAATTCACTTGCAGATTCCTCCCCTCAGCACAATGCACTTGAAGTGTCCCCCACTCCCCACCCTCCAATCACAATCCATTGGAGTTTCCTCCCTCAAACACAATCCACTTGCAGATTCCTCCCCTCAACACAATCCACTTGCAAATTCCTCCCCTCAAACACAATCCAATTGCACAGTTCCTCCCCGCACAAACACAATCCACTTGCAGATTCTGCCCCCCAACACAATGCAGTTGAAGTGTTCCCCCACCCTCCAAACACAATCCATTGGAGTTTCCCCCCTCAAACACAATCCACTTGCAGATTCCTCCCCTCAAACACAATCCACTTGCAGAGTTCCTCCCCGCCCAAACAAAATCCACTTGCAGATTCTGCCCCCCAACACAATGCACTTGAAGTGTTCCCCCACCCTCCAAACACAATCCATTGGAGTTTCCTCCCTCAAACACAATCCACTTGCAGATTCCTCCCCTCAAACACAATCCACTTCCAGATTCCTCCCCTCAAACACAATCCACTTGCAGATCCTTCCCCTCAAACATGATCCACTTGCAGATTCCTCCCCTCAAACACAATCCACTTGCAAATTCCTCCCCTCAAACACAATCCACTTGCAGAGTTCCTCCCCGCCCAAACACAATCCACTTGCGGAGTTCCTCCCCGCCCAAACACAATCCACTTGCTGAGTTCCTCCCCGCCCAAACACAATCCACTTGCAGATTCTGCCCCCGAACACAATGCACTTGAAGTGTCCCCCTCTCCCCACCCTCCAAACACAATCCATTGGAGTTTCCACCCTCAAACACAATCCACTTGCAGATTCCTCCCCTCAAACACAATCCACTTGCAGATTCTGCCCCCTCAACACAATGCACTTGAAGTGTCCCCCACTCCCCACCCTCCAAACACAATCCATTGGAGTTTCCTCCCTCAAACACAATCCACTTGCAGATTCCTCAACTCAAACACACTCCACTTGCAGATTCCTCCCCTCAAACACAATCCACTTGCAGATTCCTCCCCTCAAACATAATCCACTTGCAGATTCCTCCCCTCAAACATAATCCACTTGCAGATTCCTCCCCTCAAACACAATCCAATTGCAAATTCCTCCCCTCAAACACAATCCACTTACAGAGTTCCTCCCCGCCCAAACACAATCCACTTGCAGAGTTCCTCCCCGCCCAAACACAATCCACTTGCAGAGTTCCTCCCCGCCCAAACACAATCCACTTGCAGAGTTCCTCCCTGCCCAAACACAATCCACTTGCAGAGTTCCTCCCCGCCCAAACACAATCCACTTGCAGATTCTGCCCCCCAACACAATGCACTTGAAGTGTTCCCCCACCCTCCAAACACAATCCATTGGAGTTTCCTCCCTCAAACACAATCCACTTGCAGATTCCTCCCCTCAAACACAATCCACTTGCAGATTCTGCACCCTCAACACAATGCACTTGAAGTGTTCCCCCACCCTCCAAACACAATCCATTGGAGTTTCTTCCCGTCAAACACAATCCACTTGCAGATTCCTCCCCTCAAACACAATCCACTTGCAGATTCCTCCCCTCAAACACAATCCACTTGCAGATTCTGCACCCTCAACACAATGCACTTGAAGTGTCCCCCACTCCACACCCTCCAAACACAATCCATTGGAGTTTCCACCCTCAAACACAATCCACTTGCAGATTCCTCCCCTCAAACACAATCCACTTGCAAATTCCTCCCCTCAAACACAATCCACTTGCAGATTCCTCCCCTCAAACAAAATCCACTTGCAGATTCCTCCCCTCAAACACAATCCACTTGCAAATTCCTCCCCTCAAACACAATTCACTTGCAGATTCCTCCCCTCAAACATAATCCACTTGCAGAGTCTGCCTCCTCAACACAATGCACTTGAAGTGTCCCCCACTCCCCACCCTCCAATCACAATCCATTGGAGTTTCCTCCCTCAAACACAATCCACTTGCAGATTCCTCCCCTCAAACACAATCCACTTGCAGATTCCTCCCCTCAAACACAATCCACTTGCAGATTCTGCCCCCTCAACACAATGCACTTGAAGTGTCCCACACCACCCACCCTCCAAACACAATCCATTGGAGTTTCCTCCCTCAAACACAATTCACTTTCAGATTCCTCCCCTCAAACACAATCCACTTGCAGATTCTGCCCCCTCAGCACAATGCACTTGAAGTGTCCCCCACTCCCCACCCTCCAATCACAATCCATTGGAGTTTCCTCCCTCAAACACAATCCACTTGCAGATTCCTCCCCTCAGCACAATCCACTGGCAAATTCCTCCCCTCAAACACAATCCACTTGCAGAGTTCCTCCCCGTCCAAACACAATCCACTTGCAGATTCTGCCCCCCAACACAATGCAGTTGAAGTGTTCCCCCACCCTCCAAACACAATCCATTGGAGTTTCCTCCCTCAAACACAATCCACTTGCAGATTCCTCCCCTCAAATACAATCCACTTGCAGAGTTCCTCCCCGCCCAAACACAATCCACTTGCAGATTCTGCCCCCCAACACAATGCAGTTGAAGTGTTCCCCCACCCTCCAAACACAATCCATTGGAGTTTCCTCCCTCAAACACAATCCACTTGCAGATTCCTCCCCTCAAACACAATCCACTTGCAGATTCTGCCCCCTCGACACAATGCACTTGAAGTGTCCCGCAGCCCCCTCCCTCCAAACACAATCCATTGGAGTTTCCTCCCTCAAACACAATCCACTTGCAGATTCCTCCCCTCAAACACAATCCACTTGCAGATTCTTCCCCTCAAACATAATCCACTTGCAGATTCCTCCCCTCAAACACAATCCACTTGCAAATTCCTCCCCTCAAACACAATCCACTTGCATAGTTCCTCCCCGCCCAAACACAATCCACTTGCAAATTCCTCCCCTCAAACACAATCCACTTGCATAGTTCCTCCCCGCCCAAACACAATCCACTTGCAGAGTTCCTCCCCTCAAACACAATCCACTTGCAGATTCCTCCCCTCAACACAATCCACATGCAAATTCCTCCCCTCAAACACAATCCACTTGCAGACTTCCTCCCCGCCCAAACACAATCCACTTGCAGATTCTGCCCCCCAACACAATGCAGTTGAAGTGTTCCCCCACCCTCCAAACACAATCCATTGGAGTTTCCTCCCTCAAACACAATCCACTTGCAGATTCCTCCCCTCAAACACAATCCACTTGCAGATTCCTCCCCTCAAACACAATCCACTTGCAGATTCTTCCCCTCAAACATAATCCACTTGCAGATTCCTCCCCTCAAACACAATCCACTTGCAAATTCCTCCCCTCAAACACAATCCACTTGCAGAGTTCCTCCCCGCCCAAACACAATCCACTTGCAGATTCTGCCCCCCAACACAATGCACTTGAAGTGTTCCCACACCCTCCAAACACAATCAATTGGAGTTTCCTCCCTCAAACACAATCCACTTGCAGATTCCTCCCCTCAAACACAATTAACTTGCAGATTCTGCACCCTCAACACAATGCACTTGCAGATTCCTCCCCTCAAACACAATCCACTTGCAGATTCCTCCCCTCAAACACAATCCACTTGCAGATTCTGCCCCCTCAACACAATGCAGTTGAAGTGTTCCCCCCACCCTCCAAACACAATCCATTGAAGTTTCCTCCCTCAAACACAATCCACTTGCAGATTCCTCCCCTCAAACACAATCCACTTGCAAATTCCTCCCCTCAAACACAATTCACTTGCAGATTCCTCCCCTCAAACACAATCCACTTGCAGAGTCTGCCTCCTCAACACAATGCACTTGAAGTGTCCCCCATTCCCCACCCTCCAATCACAATCCGTTGGAGTTTCCTCCCTCAAACACAATCCACTTGCAGATTCCTCCCCTCAAACACAATCCACTTGCAAATTCCTCCCCTCAAACGCAATCCACTTGCAGAGTTCCTCCCCGCCCAAACACAATCCACTTGCAGATTCTGCCCCCCAACACAATGCAGTTGAAGTGTTCCCCCACCCTCCAAACACAATCCATTGGAGTTTCCTCCCTCAAACACAATCCACTTGCAGATTCCTCCCCTCAAACACAATCCACTTTCAGATTCCTCCCCTCAAACACAATCCACTTGCAGATCCTTCCCCTCAAACATAATCCACTTGCAGATTCCTCCCCTCAAACACAATCCACTTGCAAATTCCTCCCCTCAAACACAATCCACTTGCAGAGTTCCTCCCCGCCCAAACACAATCCACTTGCGGAGTTCCTCCCCGCCCAAACACAATCCACTTGCAGAGTTCCTCACCGCCCAAACACAATCCACTTGCAGATTCTGCCCCCCAACACAATGCACTTGAAGTGTCCCCCACCCCCCACCCTCCAAACACAATCCATTGGAGTTTTCTCCCTCAAACACAATCCACTTGCAGATTCCTCCCCTCAAACACAATTAACTTGCAGATTCTGCACCCTCAACACAATGCACTTGCAGATTCCTCCCCTCAAACACAATCCACTTGCAGATTCTGCCCCCCAACACAATGCACTTGACGTGTCCCCCTCTCCCCACCCTCCAAACACAATCCATTGGAGTTTCCTCCCTCAAACACAATCCACTTGCAGATTCCTCCCCTCAAACACAATCCACTTGCAGCTTCTGCACCCTCAACACAATGCACTTGAAGTGTTCCCCCACCCTCCAAACACAATCCATTGGAGTTTCCTCCCTCAAACACAATCCACTTGCAGATTCCTCCCCTCAAACACAATCCACTTGCAGATTCTGCAGCCTCAACACAATGCACTTGAAGTGTCCCCCAACCCCCACCCTCCAAACACAATCCATTGGTGTTTCCACCCTCAAACACAATCCACTTGCAGATTCCTCCCCTCAAACACAATCCACTTGCAGATTCCTCCCGTCAAACACAATCCACTTGCAGATTCCTCCCCTCAAACACAATCCACTTGCAGATTCCTCCCCTCAAACACAATCCACTTGCAGATTCTGCACCCTCAACACAATGCAGTTGAAGTGTCCCCCACTCCCCACCCTCCAAACACAATCCATTGGAGTTTCCACCCTCAAACACAATCCACTTGCAGATTCCTCCCCTCAAACACAATCCACTTGCAAATTCCTCCCCTCAAACACAATTCACTTGCAGATTCCTCCCCTCAAACACAATCCACTTGCAGAGTCTGCCTCCTCAACACAATGCACTTGAAGTGTCCCCCATTCCCCACCCTCCAATCACAATCCATTGGAGTTTTCTCCCTCAAACACAATCCACTTGCAGATTCCTCCCCTCAAACACAATCCACTTGCAGATTCCTCCCCTCAAACACAATCCACTTGCAGATTCTGCCCCCTCAACACAATGCACTTGAAGTGTCCCCCCCACCCACCCGCCAAACACAATCCATTGGAGTTTCCTCCCTCAAACACAATTCACTTGCAGATTCCTCCCCTCAAACACAATCACTTGCAGATTCTGCCCCCTCAACACAATGCACTTGAAGTGTCCCCCACTCCCCACCCTCCAATCACAATCCATTGGAGTTTCCTCCCTCAAACACAATCCACTTGCAGATTCCTCCCCTCAACACAATCCACTTGCAAATTCCTCCCCTCAAACACAATCCACTTGCAGAGTTCCTCCCCGCCCAAACACAATCCACTTGCAAATTCCTCCCCTCAAACACAATCCACTTGCATAGTCTGCCTCCTCAACACAATGCACTTGAAGTGTCCCCCACTCCCCACCCTCCAATCACAATCCATTGGAGTTTCCTCCCTCAAACACAATCCACTTGCAGATTCCTCCCCTCAAACACAATCCACTTGCAGATTCCTCCCCTCAAACACAATCCACTTGCAGATTCTGCCCCCTCAACACAATGCACTTGAAGTGTCCCACACCACCCACCCTCCAAACACAATCCATTGGAGTTTCCTCCCTCAAACACAATTCACTTTCAGATTCCTCCCCTCAAACACAATCCACTTGCAGATACTGCCCCCTCAGCACAATGCACTTGAAGTGTCCCCCACTCCCCACCCTCCAATCACAATCCATTGGAGTTTCCTCCCTCAAACACAATCCACTTGCAGATTCCTCCCCTCAACACAATCCACTGGCAAATTCCTCCCCTCAAACACAATCCACTTGCAGAGTTCCTCCCCGCCCAAACACAATCCACTTGCAGATTCTGCCCCCCAACACAATGCAGTTGAAGTGTTCCCCCACCCTCCAAACACAATCCATTGGAGTTTCCTCCCTCAAACACAATCCACTTGCAGATTCCTCCCCTCAAATACAATCCACTTGCAGAGTTCCTCCCCGCCCAAACACAATCCACTTGCAGATTCTGCCCCCCAACACAATGCAGTTGAAGTGTTCCCCCACCCTCCAAACACAATCCATTGGAGTTTCCTCCCTCAAACACAATCCACTTGCAGATTCCTCCCCTCAAACACAATCCACTTGCAGATTCTGCCCTCTCGACACAATGCACTTGAAGTGTCCCGCAGCCCCCTCCCTCCAAACACAATCCATTGGAGTTTCCTCCCTCAAACACAATCCACTTGCAGATTCCTCCCCTCAAACACAATCCACTTGCAGATTCTTCCCCTCAAACATAATCCACTTGCAGATTCCTCCCCTCAAACACAATCCACTTGCAAATTCCTCCCCTCAAACACAATCCACTTGCATAGTTCCTCCCCGCCCAAACACAATCCACTTGCAAATTCCTCCCCTCAAACACAATCCACTTGCATAGTTCCTCCCCGCCCAAACACAATCCACTTGCAGAGTTCCTCCCCTCAAACACAATCCACTTGCAGATTCCTCCCCTTAACACAATCCACTTGCAAATTCCTCCCCTCAAACACAATCCACTTGCAGACTTCCTCCCCGCCCAAACACAATCCACTTGCAGATTCTGCCCCCCAACACAATGCAGTTGAAGTGTTCCCCCACCCTCCAAACACAATCCATTGGAGTTTCCTCCCTCAAACACAATCCACTTGCAGATTCCTCCCCTCAAACACAATCCACTTGCAGATTCCTCCCCTCAAACACAATCCACTTGCAGATTCTTCCCCTCAAACATAATCCACTTGCAGATTCCTCCCCTCAAACACAATCCACTTGCAAATTCCTCCCCTCAAACACAATCCACTTGCAGAGTTCCTCCCCGCCCAAACACAATCCACTTGCAGATTCTGCCCCCCAACACAATGCACTTGAAGTGTTCCCACACCCTCCAAACACAATCAATTGGAGTTTCCTCCCTCAAACACAATCCACTTGCAGATTCCTCCCCTCAAACACAATTAACTTGCAGATTCTGCACCCTCAACACAATGCACTTGCAGATTCCTCCCCTCAAACACAATCCACTTGCAGATTCCTCCCCTCAAACACAATCCACTTGCAGATTCTGCCCCCTCAACACAATGCAGTTGAAGTGTTCCCCCCACCCTCCAAACACAATCCATTGAAGTTTCCTCCCTCAAACACAATCCACTTGCAGATTCCTCCCCTCAAACACAATCCACTTGCAAATTCCTCCCCTCACACACAATTCACTTGCAGATTCCTCCCCTCAAACACAATCCACTTGCAGAGTCTGCCTCCTCAACACAATGCACTTGAAGTGTCCCCCATTCCCCACCCTCCAATCACAATCCGTTGGAGTTTCCTCCCTCAAACACAATCCACTTGCAGATTCCTCCCCTCAAACACAATCCACTTGCAAATTCCTCCCCTCAAACGCAATCCACTTGCAGAGTTCCTCCCCTCAAACACAATCCACTTGCAGATCCTTCCCCTCAAACATAATCCACTTGCAGATTCCTCCCCTCAAACACAATCCACTTGCAAATTCCTCCCCTCAAACACAATCCACTTGCAGAGTTCCTCCCCGCCCAAACACAATCCACTTGCGGAGTTCCTCCCCGCCCAAACACAATCCACTTGCAGAGTTCCTCACCGCCCAAACACAATCCACTTGCAGATTCTGCCCCCCAACACAATGCACTTGAAGTGTCCCCCACCCCCCACCCTCCAAACACAATCCATTGGAGTTTTCTCCCTCAAACACAATCCACTTGCAGATTCCTCCCCTCAAACACAATTAACTTGCAGATTCTGCACCCTCAACACAATGCACTTGCAGATTCCTCCCCTCAAACACAATCCACTTGCAGATTCTGCCCCCCAACACAATGCACTTGAAGTGTCCCCCTCTCCCCACCCTCCAAACACAATCCATTGGAGTTTCCTCCCTCAAACACAATCCACTTGCAGATTCCTCCCCTCAAACACAATCCACTTGCAGCTTCTGCACCCTCAACACAATGCACTTGAAGTGTTCCCCCACCCTCCAAACACAATCCATTGGAGTTTCCTCCCTCAAACACAATCCACTTGCAGATTCCTCCCCTCAAACACAATCCACTTGCAGATTCTGCAGCTTCAACACAATGCACTTGAAGTGTCCCCCAACCCGCACCCTCCAAACACAATCCATTGGTGTTTCCACCCTCAAACACAATCCACTTGCAGATTCCTCCCCTCAAACACAATCCACTTGCAGATTCCTCCCATCAAACACAATCCACTTGCAGATTCCTCCCCTCAAACACAATCCACTTGCAGATTCCTCCCCTCAAACACAATCCACTTGCAGATTCTGCACCCTCAACACAATGCAGTTGAAGTGTCCCCCACTCCCCACCCTCCAAACACAATCCATTGGAGTTTCCGCCCTCAAACACAATCCACTTGCAGATTCCTCCCCTCAAACACAATCCACTTGCAAATTCCTCCCCTCAAACACAATTCACTTGCAGATTCCTCCCCTCAAACACAATCCACTTGCAGAGTCTGCCTCCTCAACACAATGCACTTGAAGTGTCCCCCATTCCCCACCCTCCAATCACAATCCATTGGAGTTTTCTCCCTCAAACACAATCCACTTGCAGATTCCTCCCCTCAAACACAATCCACTTGCAGATTCCTCCCCTCAAACACAATCCACTTGCAGATTCTGCCCCCTCAACACAATGCACTTGAAGTGTACCCCCCCACCCACCCACCAAACACAATCCATTGGAGTTTCCTCCCTCAAACACAATTCACTTGCAGATTCCTCCCCTCAAACACAATCACTTGCAGATTCTGCCCCCTCAACACAATGCACTTGAAGTGTCCCCCACACCCCACCCTCCAATCACAATCCATTGGAGTTTCCTCCCTCAAACACAATCCACTTGCAGATTCCTCCCCTCAACACAATCCACTTGCAAATTCCTCCCCTCAAACACAATCCACTTGCAGAGTTCCTCCCCGCCCAAACACAATCCACTTGCAGATTCTGCCCCCCAACACAATGCAGTTGAAGTGTTCCCCCACCCTCCAAACACAATCCATTGGAGTTTCCCCCCTCAAACACAATCCACTTGCAGATTCCTCCCCTCAAACACAATCCACTTGCAGAGTTCCTCCCCGCCCAAACAAAATCCACTTGCAGATTCTGCCCCCCAACACAATGCAGTTGAAGTGTTCCCCCACCCTCCAAACACAATCCATTGGAGTTTCCTCCCTCAAACACAATCCACTTGCAGATTCCTCCCCTCAAACACAATCCACTTCCAGATTCCTCCCCTCAAACACAATCCACTTGCAGATCCTTCCCCTCAAACATGATCCACTTGCAGATTCCTCCCCTCAAACACAATCCACTTGCAAATTCCTCCCCTCAAACACAATCCACTTGCAGAGTTCCACCCCGCCCAAACACAATCCACTTGCGGAGTTCCTCCCCGCCCAAACACAATCCACTTGCTGAGTTCCTCCCCGCCCAAACACAATCCACTTGCAGATTCTGCCCCCGAACACAATGCACTTGAAGTGTCCGCCTCTCCCCACCCTCCAAACACAATCCATTGGAGTTTCCACCCTCAAACACAATCCACTTGCAGATTCCTCCCCTCAAACACAATCCACTTGCAGATTCTGCCCCCTCAACACAATGCACTTGAAGTGTCCCCCACTCCCCACCCTCCAAACACAATCCATTGGAGTTTCCTCCCTCAAACACAATCCACTTGCAGATTCCTCAACTCAAACACACTCCACTTGCGGATTCCTCCCCTCAAACACAATCCACTTGCAGATTCCTCCCCTCAAACATAATCCACTTGCAGATTCCTCCCCTCAAACATAATCCACTTGCAGATTCCTCCCCTCAAACACAATCCAATTGCAAATTCCTCCCCTCAAACACAATCCACTTACAGAGTTCCTCCCCGCCCAAACACAATCCACTTGCAGAGTTCCTCCCCGCCCAAACACAATCCACTTGCAGAGTTCCTCCCCGCCCAAACACAATCCACTTGCAGAGTTCCTCCCTGCCCAAACACAATCCACTTGCAGAGTTCCTCCCCGCCCAAACACAATCCACTTGCAGATTCTGCCCCCCAACACAATGCACTTGAAGTGTTCCCCCACCCTCCAAACACAATCCATTGGAGTTTCCTCCCTCAAACACAATCCACTTGCAGATTCCTCCCCTCAAACACAATCCACTTGCAGATTCTGCACCCTCAACACAATGCACTTGAAGTGTTCCCCCACCCTCCAAACACAATCCATTGGAGTTTCTTCCCGTCAAACACAATCCACTTGCAGATTCCTCCCCTCAAACACAATCCACTTGCAGATTCCTCCCCTCAAACACAATCCACTTGCAGATTCTGCACCCTCAACACAATGCACTTGAAGTGTCCCCCACTCCACACCCTCCAAACACAATCCATTGGAGTTTCCACCCTCAAACACAATCCACTTGCAGATTCCTCCCCTCAAACACAATCCACTTGCAAATTCCTCCCCTCAAACACAATCCACTTGCAGATTCCTCCCCTCAAACAAAATCCACTTGCAGATTCCTCCCCTCAAACACAATCCACTTGCAAATTCCTCCCCTCAAACACAATTCACTTGCAGATTCCTCCCCTCAAATATAATCCACTTGCAGAGTCTGCCTCCTCAACACAATGCACTTGAAGTGTCCCCCACTCCCCACCCTCCAATCACAATCCATTGGAGTTTCCTCCCTCAAACACAATCCACTTGCAGATTCCTCCCCTCAAACACAATCCACTTGCAGATTCCTCCCCTCAAACACAATCCACTTGCAGATTCTGCCCCCTCAACACAATGCACTTGAAGTGTCCCACACCACCCACCCTCCAAACACAATCCATTGGAGTTTCCTCCCTCAAACACAATTCACTTTCAGATTCCACCCCTCAAACACAATCCACTTGCAGATTCTGCCCCCTCAGCACAATGCACTTGAAGTGTCCCCCACTCCCCACCCTCCAATTACAATCCATTGGAGTTTCCTCCCTCAAACACAATCCACTTGCAGATTCCTCCCCTCAACACAATCCACTGGCAAATTCCTCCCCTCAAACACAATCCACTTGCAGAGTTCCTCCCCGCCCAAACACAATCCACTTGCAGATTCTGCCCCCCAACACAATGCAGTTGAAGTGTTCCCCCACCCTCCAAACACAATCCATTGGAGTTTCCTCCCTCAAACACAATCCACTTGCAGATTCCTCCCCTCAAATACAATCCACTTGCAGAGTTCCTCCCCGCCCAAACACAATCCACTTGCAGATTCTGCCCCCCAACACAATGCTGTTGAAGTGTTCCCCCACCCTCCAAACACAATCCATTGGAGTTTCCTCCCTCAAACACAATCCACTTGCAGATTCCTCCCCTCAAACACAATCCACTTGCAGATTCTGCCCCCTCGACACAATGCACTTGAAGTGTCCCGCAGCCCCCTCCCTCCAAACACAATCCATTGGAGTTTCCTCCCTCAAACACAATCCACTTGCAGATTCGTCCCCTCAAACACAATCCACTTGCAGATTCTTCCCCTCAAACATAATCCACTTGCAGATTCCTCCCCTCAAACACAATCCACTTGCAAATTCCTCCCCTCAAACACAATCCACTTGCATAGTTCCTCCCCGCCCAAACACAATCCACTTGCAAATTCCTCCCCTCAAATAAATCCACTTGCATAGTTCCTCCCCGCCCAAACACAATCCACTTGCAGAGTCCCTCCCCTCAAGCACAATCCACTTGCAGATTCCTCCCCTCAACACAATCCACTTGCAAATTCCTCCCCTCAAACACAATCCACTTGCAGACTTCCTCCCCGCCCAAACTCAATCCACTTGCAGATTCTGCCCCCCAACACAATGCAGTTGAAGTGTTCTCCCACCCTCCAAACACAATCCATTGGAGTTTCCTCCCTCAAACACAATCCACTTGCAGATTCCTCCCCTCAAACACAATCCACTTGCAGATTCCTCCCCTCAAACACAATCCACTTGCAGATTCTTCCCCTCAAACATAATCCACTTGCAGATTCCTCCCCTCAAACACAATCCACTTGCAAATTCCTCCCCTCAAACACAATCCACTTGCAGAGTTCCTCCCCGCCCAAACACAATCCACTTGCAGATTCTGCCCCCCAACACAATCCACTTGCAGATTCTGCCCCCTCAACACAATGCAGTTGAAGTGTTCCCCCCACCCTCCAAACACAATCCATTGAAGTTTCCTCCCTCAAACACAATCCACTTGCAGATTCCTCCCCTCAAACACAATCCACTTGCAAATTCCTCCCCTCAAACACAATTCACTTGCAGATTCCTCCCCTCAAACACAATCCACTTGCAGAGTCTGCCTCCTCAACACAATGCACTTGAAGTGTCCCCCATTCCCCACCCTCCAATCACAATCCGTTGGAGTTTCCTCCCTCAAACACAATCCACTTGCAGATTCCTCCCCTCAAACACAATCCACTTGCAAATTCCTCCCCTCAAACGCAATCCACTTGCAGAGTTCCTCCCCGCCCAAACACAATCCACTTGCAGATTCCTCCCCCCAACACAATGCAGTTGAAGTGTTCCCCCACCCTCCAAACACAATCCATTGGAGTTTCCTCCCTCAAACACAATCCACTTGCAGATTCCTCCCCTCAAACACAATCCACTTTCAGATTCCTCCACTCAAACACAATCCACTTGCAGATCCTTCCCCTCAAACATAATCCACTTGCAGATTCCTCCCCTCAAACACAATCCACTTGCAAATTCGCCCCCTCAAACACAATCCACTTGCAGAGTTCCTCCCCGCCCAAACACAATCCACTTGCGGAGTTCCTCCCCGCCCAAACACAATCCACTTGCAGAGTTACTCACCGCCCAAACACAATCCACTTGCAGATTCTGCCCCCCAACACAATGCACTTGAAGTGTCCCCCACCCCCCACCCTCCAAACACAATCCATTGGAGTTTTCTCCCTCAAACACAATCCACTTGCAGATTCCTCCCCTCAAACACAATTAACTTGCAGATTCTGCACCCTCAACACAATGCACTTGCAGATTCCTCCCCTCAAACACAATCCACTTGCAGATTCTGCCCCCCAACACAATGCACTTGAAGTGTCCCCCTCTCCCCACCCTCCAAACACAATCCATTGGAGTTTCCTCCCTCAAACACAATCCACTTGCAGATTACTCCCCTCAAACACAATCCACTTGCAGCTTCTGCACCCTCAACACAATGCACTTGAAGTGTTCCCCCACCCTCCAAACACAATCCATTGGAGTTTCCTCCCTCAAACACAATCCACTTGCAGATTCCTCCCCTCAAACACAATCCACTTGCAGATTCTGCAGCCTCAACACAATGCACTTGAAGTGTCCCCCAACCCCCACCCTCCAAACACAATCCATTGGTGTTTCCACCCTCAAACACAATCCACTTGCAGATTCCTCCCCTCAAACACAATCCACTTGCAGATTCCTCCCGTCAAACACAATCCACTTGCAGATTCCTCCCCTCAAACACAATCCACTTGCAGATTCCTCCCCTCAAACACAATCCACTTGCAGATTCTGCACCCTCAACACAATGCAGTTGAAGTGTCCCCCACTCCCCACCCTCCAAACACAATCCATTGGAGTTTCCACCCTCAAACACAATCCACTTGCAGATTCCTCCCCTCAAACACAATCCACTTGCAAATTCCTCCCCTCAAACACAATTCACTTGCAGATTCCTCCCCTCAAACACAATCCACTTGCAGAGTCTGCCTCCTCAACACAAATCACTTGAAGTGTCCCCCATTCCCCACCCTCCAATCACAATCCATTGGAGTTTTCTCCCTCAAACACAATCCACTTGCAGATTCCTCCCCTCAAACACAATCCACTTGCAGATTCCTCCCCTCAAACACAATCCACTTGCAGATTCTGCCCCCTCAACACAATGCACTTGAAGTGTCCCCCACCACCCACCCGCCAAACACAATCCATTGGAGTTTCCTCCCTCAAACACAATTCACTTGCAGATTCCTCCCCTCAAACACAATCACTTGCAGATTCTGCCCCCTCAACACAATGCACTTGAAGTGTCCCCCACTCCCCACCCTCCAATCACAATCCATTGGAGTTTCCTCCCTCAAACACAATCCACTTGCAGATTCCTCCCCTCAAACACAATCCACTTGCAGATTCTTCCCCTCAAACATAATCCACTTGCAGATTCCTCCCCTCAAACACAATCCACTTGCAAATTCCTCCCCTCAAACACAATCCACTTGCAGAGTTCCTCCCCACCCAAACACAATCCACTTGCAGAGTTCCTCCCCGCCCAAACACAATCCACTTGCAGATTCTGCCCCCCAACACAATGCACTTGAAGTGTCCCCCTCTCCCCACCCTCCAAACACAATCCATTGGAGTTTCCTCCCTCAAACACAATCCACTTGCAGATTCCTCCCATCAAACACAATCCACTTGCAGCTTCTGCACCCTCAACACTATGCACTTGAAGTGTTCCCCCACCCTCCAAACACAATCCATTGGAGTTTCCTCCCTCAAACACAATCCACTTGCAGATTCCTCCCCTCAAGCACAATCCACTTGCAGATTCTGCACCCTCAACTCAATGCACTTGAAGTGTCCCCCAACCCCCACCCTCCAAACACAATCCATTGGTGTTTCCACCCTCAAACACAATCCACTTGCAGATTCCTCCCCTCAAATACAATCCACTTGCAGATTCCTCCCGTCAAACACAATCCACTTGCAGATTCCTCCCCTCAAACACAATCCACTTGCAGATTCCTCCCCTCAAACACAATCCACTTGCAGATTCTGCACCCTCAACACAATGCACTTGAAGTGTCCCCCACTCCCCACCCTCCAAACACAATCCGTTGGAGTTTCCACCCTCAAACACAATCCACTTGCAGATTCCTCCCCTCAAACACAATCCACTTGCAAATTCCTCCCCTCAAACACAATTCACTTGCAGATTCCTCCCCTCAAACACAATCCACTTGCAGAGTCTGCCTCCTCAACACAATGCAAGTGAAGTGTCCCCCATTCCCCACCCTCCAATCACAATCCATTGGAGTTTTCGCCCTCAAACACAATCCACTTGCAGATTCCTCCCCTCAAACACAATCCACTTGCAGATTCCTCCCCTCAAACACAATCCACTTGCAGATTCTTCCCCCTGAACACAATGCACTTGAAGTGTCCCCCACTCCCCACCCTCCAATCACAATCCATTGGAGTTTCCTCCCTCAAACACAATCCACTTGCAGATTCCTCCCCTCAACACAATCCACTTGCAAATTCCTCCCCTCAAACACAATCCACTTGCAGAGTTCCTCCCCGCCCAAACACAATCCACTTGCAGATTCTGCCCCCCAACACCATGCAGTTGAAGTGTTCCCCCACCCTCCAAACACAATCCATTGGAGTTTCCTCCCTCAAACACAATCCACTTGCAGATTCCTCCCCTCAAACACAATCCAGTTGCAGATTCCTCCCCTCAAACACAATCCACTTGCAGATCCTTCCCCTCAAACATAATCCACTTGCAGATTCCTCCCCTCAAACACAATCCACTTGCAAATTCCTCCCCTCAAACACAATCCACTTGCAGAGTTCCTCCCCCCCCAAACACAATCCACTTGCGGAGTTCCTCCCCGCCCAAAGACAATCCACTTGCAGAGTTCCTCCCCGCCCAAACACAATCCACTTGCAGATTCTGCCCCCCAACACAATGCACTTGAAGTGTCCCCCTCTTCCCACCCTCCAAACACAATCCATTGGAGTTTCCACTCTCAAACACAATCCACTTGCAGATTCCTCCCCGCCCAAACACAATCCACTTGCAGATTCTGCCCCCTCAACACAATGCACTTGAAGTGTCCCCCACCCCCCACCCTCCAAACACAATCCATTGGAGTTTTCTCCCTCAAACACAATCCACTTGCAGATTCCTCCCCTCCAATACAATCCACTTGCAGATTCCTCCCCTCAAACACAATCCACTTGCAGATTCTTCCCCTCAAACATAATCCACTAGCAGATTCCTCCCCTCAAACACAATCCACTTGCAAATTCCTCCCCTCAAACACAATCCACTTGCAGAGTTCCTCCCCGCCCAAACACAATCCACTTGCAGAGTTCCTCCCCGCCCAAACACAATCCACTTGCAGATTCTGCCCCCCAACACAATGCACTTGAAGTGTTCCCCCACCCTCCAAACGCAATCAATTGGAGTTTCCTCCCTCAAACACAATCCACTTGCAGATTCCTCCCCTCAAACACAATTAACTTGCAGATTCTGCACCCTCAACACAATCCACTTGCAGATTCCTCCCCTCAAACACAATCCACTTGCAGATTCTGCCCCCTCAACACAATGCAGTTGAAGTGTTCCCCCCACCCTCCAAACACAATCCACTGAAGTTTCCTCCCTCAAACACAATCCACTTGCAGATTCCTCCCCTCAAACACAATCCACTTGCAAATTCCTCCCCTCAAACACAATTCACTTGCAGATTCCTCCCCTCAAACACAATCCACTTGCAGAGTCTGCCTCCTCAACACAATGCACTTGAAGTGTCCCCCATTCCCCACCCTCCAATCACAATCCATTGGAGTTTCCTCCCTGAAACACAATCCACTTGCAGATTCCTCCCCTCAAACACAATCCACTTGCAAATTCCTCCCCTCAAACACAATCCACTTGCAGAGTTCCTCCCCGCCCAAACACAATCCACTTGCAGATTCTGCCCCACAACACAATGCAGTTGAAGTGTTCCCCCACCCTCCAAACACAATCCATTGGAGTTTCCTCCCTCAAACACAATCCACTTGCAGATTCCTCCCCTCAAACACAATCCACTTTCAGATTCCTCCCCTCAAACACAATCCACTTGCAGATCCTTCCCCTCAAACATAATCCACTTGCAGATTCCTCCCCTCAAACACAATCCACTTGCAAATTCCTCCCCTCAAACACAATCCACTTGCAGAGTTCCTCCCCGCCCAAACACAATCCACTTGCGGAGTTCCTCCCCGCCCAAACACAATCCACTTGCAGAGTTCCTCACCGCCCAAACACAATCCACTTGCAGATTCTGCCCCCCAACACAATGCACTTGAAGTGTCCCCCACCCCCCACCCTCCAAACACAATCCATTGGAGTTTTCTCCCTCAAACACAATCCACTTGCAGATTCCTCCCCTCCAATACAATCCTCTTGCAGATTCCTCCCCTCAAACACAATCCACTTGCAGATTCTTCCCCTCAAACATAATCCACTAGCAGATTCCTCCCCTCAAACACAATCCACTTGCAAATTCCTCCCCTCAAACACAATCCACTTGCAGAGTTCCTCCCCGCCCAAACACAATCCACTTGCAGAGTTCCTCCCCGCCCAAACACAATCCACTTGCAGATTCTGCCCCCCAACACAATGCACTTGAAGTGTTCCCCCACCCTCCAAACACAATCAATTGGAGTTTCCTCCCTCAAACACAATCCACTTGCAGATTCCTCCCCTCAAACACAATTAACTTGCAGATTCTGCACCCTCAACACAATGCACTTGCAGATTCCTCCCCTCAAACACAATCCACTTGCAGATTCCTCCCCTCAAACACAATCCACTTGCAGATTCTGCCCCCTCAACACAATGCAGTTGAAGTGTTCCCCCCACCCTCCAAACACAATCCATTGAAGTTTCCTCCCTCAAACACAATCCACTTGCAGATTCCTCCCCTCAAACACAATCCACTTGCAAATTCCTCCCCTCAAACACAATTCACTTGCAGATTCCTCCCCTCAAACACAATCCACTTGCAGAGTCTGCCTCCTCAACACAATGCACTTGAAGTGTCCCCCATTCCCCACCCTCCAATCACAATCCATTGGCGTTCCCTCCCTCAAACACAATCCACTTGCAGATTCCTCCCCTCAAACACAATCCACTTGCAGATTCCTCCCCTCAAACACAATCCACTTGCAGATTCTGCCCCCTCAACACAATGCACTTGAAGTGTCCCCACCACCCACCCTCCAAACACAATCCATTGGGGTTTCCTCCCTCAAACACAATTCACTTGCAGATTCCTCCCCTCAAACACAATCCACTTGCAGATTCTGCCCCCTCAACACAATGCACTTGAAGTGTCCCCCACTCCCCACCCTCCAATCACAATCCATTGGAGTTTCCTCCCTCAAACACATTCCACTTGCAGATTCCTCCCCTCAAACACAATCCACTTGCAGATTCTGCACCCTCAACACAATCCACTTGAAGTGTCCCCCAACCCCCACCCTCCAAACACAATCCATTGGAGGCTCCACCCTCAAACACAATCCACTTACAGATTTCTCCCCTCAAACACAATCCACTTGCAGATTCCTCCCCTCAAACACAATCCACTTGCAGATTCCTCCCCTCAAACACAATCCACTTGCAGATTCTGCCCCCTCAACACAATGCACTTGAAGTGTCCCCCACTCCCCACCCTCCAAACACAATCCATTCGAGTTTCCTCCCTCAAACACAATTCACTTGCAGATTCCTCCCCTCAAACACAATCCACTTTCAGATTCCTCCCCTCAAACACAATCCACTTGCAGATCCTTCCCCTCAAACATAATCCACTTGCAGATTCCTCCCCTCAAACACAATCCACTTGCAAATTCCTCCCCTCAAACACAATCCACTTGCAGAGTTCCTCCCCGGCCAAACACAATCCACTTGCGGAGTTCCTCCCCGCCCAAACACAATCCACTTGCAGAGTTCCTCACCGCCCAAACACAATCCACTTGCAGATTCTGCCCCCCAACACAATGCACTTGAAGTGTCCCCCACCCCCCACCCTCCAAACACAATCCATTGGAGTTTTCTCCCTCAAACACAATCCACTTGCAGATTCCTCCCCTCCAATACAATCCTCTTGCAGATTCCTCCCCTCAAACACAATCCACTTGCAGAGTTCCTCCCCGCCCAAACACAATCCACTTGCAGATTCTGCCCCCCAACACAATGCACTTGAAATGTTCCCCCACCCTCCAAACACAATCAATTGGAGTTTCCTCCCTCAAACACAATCCACTTGCAGATTCCTCCCCTCAAACACAATTAACTTGCAGATTCTGCACCCTCAACACAATGCACTTGCAGATTCCTCCCCTCAAACACAATCCACTTGCAGATTCCTCCCCTCAAACACAATCCACTTGCAGATTCTGCCCCCTCAACACAATGCAGTTGAAGTGTTCCCCCCACCCTCCAAACACAATCCATTGAAGTTTCCTCCCTCAAACACAATCCACTTGCAGATTCCTCCCCTCAAACACAATCCACTTGCAAATTCCTCCCCTCAAACACAATTCACTTGCAGATTCCTCCCCTCAAACACAATCCACTTGCAGAGTCTGCCCCCTCAACACAATGCACTTGAAGTGTCCCCACCACCCACCCTCCAAACACAATCCATTGGGGTTTCCTCCCTCAAACACAATTCACTTGCAGATTCCTCCCCTCAAACACAATCCACTTGCAGATTCTGCCCCCTCAACACAATGCACTTGAAGTGTCCCCCACTCCCCACCCTCCAATCACAATCCATTGGAGTTTCCTCCCTCAAACACATTCCACTAGCAGATTCCTCCCCTCAAACACAATCCACTTGCAGATTCTGCACCTTCAACACAATGCACTTGAAGTGTCCCCCAACCCCCACCCTCCAAACACAATCCATTGGAGGCTCCACCCTCAAACACAATCCACTTACAGATTTCTCCCCTCAAACACAATCCACTTGCAGATTCCTCCCCTCAAACACAATCCACTTGCAGATTCCTCCCCTCAAACACAATCCACTTGCAGATTCTGCCCCCTCAACACAATGCACTTGAAGTGTCCCCCACTCCCCACCCTCCAAACACAATCCATTGGAGTTTCCTCCCTCAAACACAATTCACTTGCAGATTCCTCCCCTCAAACACAATCCACTTGCAGATTCTGCCCCCTCAACACAATGCACTTGAAGTGTCCCCCACTCCCCACCCTCCAATCACAATCCATTGGAGTTTTCTCCCTCAAACACAATCCACTTGCAGATTCCTCCCCTCAAACACAATCCACTTGCAAATTCCTCCCCTCAAACACAATCCACTTGCTGAGTTCCTCCCCGCCCAAACACAATCCACTTGCAGATTCTGCCCCCCAACACAATGCAGTTGAAGTGTTCTCCCACCCTCCAAACACAATCCATTGAAGTTTCCTCCCTCAAACACAATCCACTTGCAGATTCCTCCCCTCAAACACAATCCACTTGCAGATTCCTCCCCTCAAACACAATCCACTTGCAGATTCTGCCACCTCAACACAATGCACTTGAAGTGTCCCCCACTCCCCACCCTCCAATTACAATCCATTGGAGTTTCCTCCCTCAAACACAATCCACTTGCAGATTCCTCCCCTCAAACACAATCCACTTGCAAATTCCTCCCCTCAAACACAATCCATTTGCAGAGTTCCTCCCCGCCCAAACACAATCCACTTGCAGATTCTGCCCCCCAACACAATGCAGTTGAAGTGTTCCCCCACCCTCCAAACACAATCCATTGGAGTTTCCTCCCTCAAACACAATCCACATTCAGATTCCTCCCCTCAAACACAATCCACTTGCAGAGTTCCTCCCCGCCCAAACACAATCCACTTGCAGATTCTGCCCCCCAACACAATGCACTTGAAATGTTCCCCCACCCTCCAAACACAATCAATTGGAGTTTCCTCCCTCAAACACAATCCACTTGCAGATTCCTCCCCTCAAACACAATTAACTTGCAGATTCTGCACCCTCAACACAATGCACTTGCAGATTCCTCCCCTCAAACACAATCCACTTGCAGATTCCTCCCCTCAAACACAATCCACTTGCAGATTCTGCCCCCTCAACACAATGCAGTTGAAGTGTTCCCCCCACCCTCCAAACACAATCCATTGAAGTTTCCTCCCTCAAACACAATCCACTTGCAGATTCCTCCCCTCAAACACAATCCACTTGCAAATTCCTCCCCTCAAACACAATTCACTTGCAGATTCCTCCCCTCAAACACAATCCACTTGCAGAGTCTGCCTCCTCAACACAATGCACTTGAAGTGTCCCCACCACCCACCCTCCAAACACAATCCATTGGGGTTTCCTCCCTCAAACACAATTCACTTGCAGATTCCTCCCCTCAAACACAATCCACTTGCAGATTCTGCCCCCTCAACACAATGCACTTGAAGTGTCCCCCACTCCCCACCCTCCAATCACAATCCATTGGAGTTTCCTCCCTCAAACACATTCCACTAGCAGATTCCTCCCCTCAAACACAATCCACTTGCAGATTCTGCACCCTCAACACAATGCACTTGAAGTGTCCCCCAACCCCCACCCTCCAAACACAATCCATTGGAGGCTCCACCCTCAAACACAATCCACTTACAGATTTCTCCCCTCAAACACAATCCACTTGCAGATTCCTCCCCTCAAACACAATCCACTTGCAGATTCCTCCCCTCAAACACAATCCACTTGCAGATTCCTCCCCTCAAACACAATCCACTTGCAGATTCTGCCCCCTCAACACAATGCACTTGAAGTGTCCCCCACTCCCCACCCTCCAAACACAATCCATTGGAGTTTCCTCCCTCAAACACAATTCACTTGCAGATTCCTCCCCTCAAACACAATCCACTTGCAGATTCTGCCCCCTCAACACAATGCACTTGAAGTGTCCCCCGCTCCCCACCCTCCAATCACAATCCATTGGAGTTTTCTCCCTCAAACACAATCCACTTGCAGATTCCTCCCCTCAAACACAATCCACTTGCAAATTCCTCCCCTCAAACACAATCCACTTGCTGAGTTCCTCCCCGCCCAAACACAATCCACTTGCAGATTCTGCCCCCCAACACAATGCAGTTGAAGTGTTCTCCCACCCTCCAAACACAATCCATTGAAGTTTCCTCCCTCAAACACAATCCACTTGCAGATTCCTCCCCTCAAACACAATCCACTTGCAGATTCCTCCCCTCAAACACAATCCACTTGCAGATTCTGCCACCTCAACACAATGCACTTGAAGTGTCCCCCACTCCCCACCCTCCAATTACAATCCATTGGAGTTTCCTCCCTCAAACACAATCCACTTGCAGATTCCTCCCCTCAAACACAATCCACTTGCAAATTCCTCCCCTCAAACACAATCCATTTGCAGAGTTCCTCCCCGCCCAAACACAATCCACTTGCAGATTCTGCCCCCCAACACAATGCAGTTGAAGTGTTCCCCCACCCTCCAAACACAATCCATTGGAGTTTCCTCCCTCAAACACAATCCACATTCAGATTCCTCCCCTCAAACACAATCCACTTGCAGAGTTCCTCCCCGCCCAAACACAATCCACTTGCAGATTCTGCCCCCCAACACAATGCACTTGAAATGTTCCCCCACCCTCCAAACACAATCAATTGGAGTTTCCTCCCTCAAACACAATCCACTTGCAGATTCCTCCCCTCAAACACAATTAACTTGCAGATTCTGCACCCTCAACACAATGCACTTGCAGATTCCTCCCCTCAAACACAATCCACTTGCAGATTCCTCCCCTCAAACACAATCCACTTGCAGATTCTGCCCCCTCAACACAATGCAGTTGAAGTGTTCCCCCCACCCTCCAAACACAATCCATTGAAGTTTCCTCCCTCAAACACAATCCACTTGCAGATTCCTCCCCTCAAACACAATCCACTTGCAAATTCCTCCCCTCAAACACAATTCACTTGCAGATTCCTCCCCTCAAACACAATCCACTTGCAGAGTCTGCCTCCTCAACACAATGCACTTGAAGTGTCCCCACCACCCACCCTCCAAACACAATCCATTGGGGTTTCCTCCCTCAAACACAATTCACTTGCAGATTCCTCCCCTCAAACACAATCCACTTGCAGATTCTGCCCCCTCAACACAATGCACTTGAAGTGTCCCCCACTCCCCACCCTCCAATCACAATCCATTGGAGTTTCCTCCCTCAAACACATTCCACTAGCAGATTCCTCCCCTCAAACACAATCCACTTGCAGATTCTGCACCCTCAACACAATGCACTTGAAGTGTCCCCCAACCCCCACCCTCCAAACACAATCCATTGGAGGCTCCACCCTCAAACACAATCCACTTACAGATTTCTCCCCTCAAACACAATCCACTTGCAGATTCCTCCCCTCAAACACAATCCACTTGCAGATTCCTCCCCTCAAACACAATCCACTTGCAGATTCCTCCCCTCAAACACAATCCACTTGCAGATTCTGCCCCCTCAACACAATGCACTTGAAGTGTCCCCCACTCCCCACCCTCCAAACACAATCCATTGGAGTTTCCTCCCTCAAACACAATTCACTTGCAGATTCCTCCCCTCAAACACAATCCACTTGCAGATTCTGCCCCCTCAACACAATGCACTTGAAGTGTCCCCCGCTCCCCACCCTCCAATCACAATCCATTGGAGTTTTCTCCCTCAAACACAATCCACTTGCAGATTCCTCCCCTCAAACACAATCCACTTGCAAATTCCTCCCCTCAAACACAATCCACTTGCTGAGTTCCTCCCCGCCCAAACACAATCCACTTGCAGATTCTGCCCCCCAACACAATGCAGTTGAAGTGTTCTCCCACCCTCCAAACACAATCCATTGAAGTTTCCTCCCTCAAACACAATCCACTTGCAGATTCCTCCCCTCAAACACAATCCACTTGCAGATTCCTCCCCTCAAACACAATCCACTTGCAGATTCTGCCACCTCAACACAATGCACTTGAAGTGTCCCCCACTCCCCACCCTCCAATTACAATCCATTGGAGTTTCCTCCCTCAAACACAATCCACTTGCAGATTCCTCCCCTCAAACACAATCCACTTGCAAATTCCTCCCCTCAAACACAATCCATTTGCAGAGTTCCTCCCCGCCCAAACACAATCCACTTGCAGATTCTGCCCCCCAACACAATGCAGTTGAAGTGTTCCCCCACCCTCCAAACACAATCCATTGGAGTTTCCTCCCTCAAACACAATCCACATTCAGATTCCTCCCCTCAAACACAATCCACTTGCAAATTCCTCCCCTCAAACACAATTCACTTGCAGATTCCACCCTCAAACACAATCCACTTGCAGATTCCTCCCCTCAAACACAATGCACTTGCAGATTCCTCCCCTCAAACACAATTCACTTGCAGATTCCACCCTCAAACACAATCCACTTGCAGATTCCTCCCCTCAAACGCAATCCACTTGCAAATTCCTCCCCTCAAACACAATTCACTTGCAGATTCCTCCCCTCAAACACAATCCACCTGCAAATTCCTCCCCTGAAACACAATCCACTTGCAGATTCGTCCCCCCAACACAATTCACTTGCACTGTTCCCCCAACCCCCCACAAACAAAATCCACTGGCAGTTTTCCCCCACCCCCCCAAACACAATCCACTTGCAGTGTTCCAACACACATTGACAAACAATCCCCTTACAGATTCAGCATAGCAGCAATGTCCATTGCAAACCCCACTTCCCCTACATAACTCGGGTGAAGTTACCTTGCTTCTTGAGGCACTAAGGACTCTCGCCTTGATGGTACCAGCGTTTGAAAGACGCGAAACTAAAGGCACATGAGCATTGCATGATAAACACAAAATTGAGGTTTTACTAAATCGAGGTGAATCACTTTCAAATATATGTAAAACAGTATGTAAAACGTGAAAATGATGATACTGTCATATCGGGGTGGCAGTGCTGCCATAGTACTTCGTGCCTCTGACAAAATTGGAAAATAATATTATGTTGCCGGGTTCCGTGGCAGATGGCGCCGCAGGGATTCTCCAGATTCCACCCGCCAACAATTCCGCCTTCAACAGGAGCGTAAAATCCAATCCTTCATATTTTGATTCATAAGTTTCTATGAACTATGAACCTTTATTTTTTTTAGCATCTGAAATGTGCATGACTGTGGCAGAAAGGAGATCCCAAGAACCAAATTAAATTCATCCTCATGCCTCACAATAATTTCAGGTGAGATGTAAGCACCAATCAAGAGCAATGATACCCCATGTCAAGGCACATGGGTGATTGCAGGAACACGATGTGAGGCAGTTGGTAGATGAGGTGGTGCCGGGAGTGAGGGAGTGGTGAGGTAGGGAACAGCAGTTGTTTTCTGAACCCTGGAGGAGCACTCCTGTAAGTCCTGCACAAACTCCGAATAGGGCAAACAAATTTAGCTGCTGAGTTTGAAATTGGTGTAGCAGCCTCATTTTAATATTGAAATTAGGCCTGCTACTCATTTCAGCCAGGGCTGCCTAAGAATAGGTTCCAACCAATATGGCAGTGGCCTGAATGCCCTACAAAATTGGTTATCATCGCAATCAGTTTAGGCCCATAAAATGGGCACAGCGATGTTGAATTTAGGTTCCATTATCTCACTACTGATATTTTTGCAGACATCATTTTCAGATGCAACTTTCTGCACTATTTAACTCAAAGATATTAGATGAATATCGCAACAAACATCCTCACTTTCCCAGCATTTCACCTTCTTCTGAACCTCAACCACATTTTGGTAGATTCAGAACCGTGTTCAACATTTCTGTTATGGTCTTCCAAGCCTACACTATCCTCTGTGCCCTTCACCTCTCCCTTTCCACCCAGCAAAAGCTCATTTGATTCTATCTCACACAACCTAAAAGAGTATGGAGGAATTCATCAGACAATTACATGTACATTTGCCATCTTTTCTGCTCTATTCCTCACAGATTGTCTTTAATTTAGGTGATTTCAGGGAAGTGCACATCTTATATCTCATTGGCAAGCAGTTTACCGAGAAACTCAGCGACATTATTGCAGACAAGTTGGGAGAAATTTTAACTGCAAATGGTGGGTAGGTTTGTATCCTGTGGCGGGGGTGCTGTAAAAGGAAAGAATTTTATGCTGGCGGCAGGGGTCTCAACATTGGGGGAAACCGTTGCTGAGATCCCCGCATCGTCTCTTTTTTGGAAGGCCCACCAAATGTAGTGTCAATCAGGCACTTAACTGGATAATGGCAGCCCTTCCATAGGATTTAGGACCCCGTCGCTGCTAGCCAATCAGATGAGGTGGTGGCTGCTGCTGCAGCTGCAGTGACCAGGAACTGAGAGGTGGCGCTAGAACCAGGCTGAAGGCAGGTCAGGGCGGGAGGGGTCTCATGGGGTGGCGGGGGGGTCGTGGAGGAGGGAGGAGGGAGGAGGGTGTTGGCAGCAAGGACAGGGGGTGGCCCTCAGCAGGCCCCCCACTTCTAGATGCCGGGTCCCTCATTCAGGCACAAAGTCCCTTTGAACAAGGGACTTCCCCCTGCCCGCACCCGCACCCCCACTGCCCCCAACAGCCAGGAAGCAGCCCTCACAGTTTTCCCTGCCATGCTTCCCGTGCAGCGACAGGGCCCCCTGGCGCAAGGGTAAGTGTGGCTGTGGTGGGAAGAGGCCCTTAATTGGGGTTATTTACCCAGTGAAGGGCTGCAATTGGCAGCAGGACGGGAAGGCCATTCACAGGTCTTGCCATCCCAGACTAAATTTAGGAGGAGGAACCACCGTGGGGGAGAGCATAAAATTCCACCCGAAGTGTTGGAAGTCTTAATCCCAACCCCAACCTACCTCTAGACCCCCCACCTCTCTTTTTAATGGAGGTGGGAGAAGAGGTGAGCGTATGACCAACCCGCTCCAGGAGGTGGTTTGGTACTTTAAATATTAGAATGAGGTTGTGTGCATCATTTGTAATAACTATTTGAAATTTAATGCCGGATGGCTAGATTTTCCAGGCCTTGAGAAACCCGCCAGGCTAAATCGAGGATTGAGGGATCAGGAGGCCATAAAGAGTCATAGTCATAGAGTCGTTTATGACATAGAAGGAGACTATTCAGCCCATCAAATCCATGCCACGAGATAATGTCCTTTCTATTTACTTGCGTGCCTGCATTGCCAATCCCCTGCGATTGGACACTTGACCCCGGCCCTTCTGATTTCATGTTCCAATCTCCCCCACGAGGTCTCAAAGCTCTCTCCAAGGCCTCCAACCTCCTCCCTGATCCTGTCCCCTGACCTCCCCGCATGAGGCCTCAGACCTCCCCTCCCCCAATGACAGCCAATCAACCCCCAAGGCCTCCAAAGCACCCCCCAGACTTCTGATTTCCCCCACACCCAAGGCCTCCAACCTACTGTCCCCAGACCTCCCACCACCCCCAGGCTACCAAGTATCTAATTCCTCAGGCCTCTAAAACCTCTCACCCCACTCCCAAGAGCCCAGGTTTGGACCCCCACCCAGCTCCCCAATCTAACTTGTCCTGCAGCCTCCTCCAGACTGCTCCCCACCAATCTGAAAGCTGAGTCTTTCAATCAGGTTGACTTCCCAGCAGGAAACGTGTCGCTGACATCATACACATGCTATGAAGTTAAAACTAGAAAGTTAAAACTTAGATTTGTCCACCCCGAGTTAAGAACATCCTATCCCACAATAATCAAATGTTTTACTACATGCAGTAAAAAGTCAGAGAAAAATAATGATTATCCTTTTAAGCATTGCTGAATGAAAAGAACAATTTCATCCACCAGGTTTTTTCTTCAAAACTGGATCCTGGGTTTTTAATTGTTTCACATTTAGATGTTGCAAAAGATATGCTCATTCAAATGAAAAGAGAGAACACTGAAATTTAAATATTGTAAACATGAATATTGAGATGAAGTATCTGCTCTCCTCTAATTCTGACCTCTTGAGATCCCTAATTTTAATTGCTCTAACATTGGTAGCCGTGCTTTCAGCTGTCTGGGTCCTAAGCTCTGAAATTCCTTCCTAAACCTCTCTACCTCTCTCTCCTCTTTTAAGACACTGCTTAAAACCTGCCTTTTTGAGCAAGCTTTTGGTTATCTGCCCTAATATCTCCTTATATGGATCAGTGTCATATTTTGTTTTATAATCCCCTGTGAAGCACCTTGGGACATTTTATTCTGTTAAAGGTGCTATATAAATACAAGTTGTTGTTGAGGTCAGAGATTCTCTTCGGAAGGGAGGTGATTGCAAATTTTTATTTCAGTCAAGGCTTCCTTGATTTCTATTGGAGGTTTAGTCTGCATTGCTGAAATTGTGATCGGTTTTGTCCCTGTTTTCATGTCTTGTCCTTAATGTCCGGTGGCAAGCAAAAGATTGCATCCTCATCTGTTGGGCTTTGGAGCTCCAATACATCATGAATTCCATAATTGGCAGAGATTGTCTTCTGTTCATTGCAAACAGCTCTGAGCTGCTCACCTGCATTTGTTTCCCTGACTGCTGTCTGAGTCACTTCCTGAATTCTGGCATACTGTCCGGCTTTTGACACTAGAACTGGAATATAGGGTTTAATTAGGAAAGAAAGAATCAAGTCCTCTCCATTCGTTTAAATGCGGCTTATGTCCGCAGTAATTCTTATCTCATGACTCCCAACGACTTTCCATGCTGGCTCACTTTTCACACAATTGAACCTGAGAACACTAAACTTTAGTCAACAAGATGCAGGGTAAGGATTTTCCAGAAATGTTGTGCATGTCCAAACACAACCACACACAATATTCGATTGTTCAATTGGATCAGCCACTATTACACTCAAGAAACCTTTGATGTTTACCTGGCCTATTAACAATTAGGGCTATCATTAACCAGAACATCTAGCCAAAGTAAATTCATTGTTTTTATTAGGCCTTTATAACCATTTTCTCAAATCACAGCCAACAGCATATTGAAATCACAATATAAGTAGCACTTTTCTCCAGTAAAATCTGGAATAAATGTGACCCAATGGCATCTTTATTAAGGTGACATTAAGTTTCACAAATAGATACCGTTGTGTTCACTTTAGGGTGTCTGTTTTTCTTCCACCATAGTTAAGTATAGCTTATCATAGTTTGGGAGCTTGTAAAACTGGAATTGACTCTGCCATGCATGAAATACCATCTGCCGCCTTGTATGAGTCAAAACAGTAGTATGCTGGCTTTAATTACAATCTAGATATCTGTCAATATTCTCTTGAGCTTTCTTAGGCAAAATGAATTAAGATATCAAATTTAAATATAATTGCACTTCATTTATACTTGGACCCTGAAAATTCCATGGCAAAAGAGCCCTGGAATTCTACAGCAGAGAAAAATATCTAAATTCAACAAAGTATTTGGAAAAGCTCCAATCCAGCATACTTTATCCATAATAACATTAGCAGGGATGTTGCTATAACATTTGGCTGTCAAGTGCAATGCTGTTTATGAGCAGTTATGACTAGGAGGCATTATTTTTCACATTTTTTCACTTGAACAGAGAGACTGTTACTCTTCCATAGGGCACCCACAATGTTCATATATAGTCACAGACCTATACAGCAGTGTAGCAAAGCTCCAGTGCAATCCAAATGGTACAAAACAGCAGATTTATTGAGGCAGTGTAGCATATGACCGACAAAAGATTTAAAAAAAAATTAGGTGTTGATATATGCCTAAGATATGTAACACTATTTATCTATCTACTCCTTTATAAAACTTGCCTGAGATGCAAACAGCTTTACTCTTCCATCCCCAAGCACTCATATTTCAAACTATTTATGCCTTAGTTCAGCAGTAGCACTCTTTCCTCTGAGTCAGAAGATTGTGGTTTAAGCCTCACTCCAAAGACTTGAGCACGTAATCTAGGTTGACACCTATGTGCACTTCTGAAGGAGTGCTGCACCGCCTTTCAAAAGAGACATGAAACCTTTCAGGTAGATGTAAATGCTACCCTAGTACTATTCAAAGGAGTGGCAACGGAGTTCTCTCTATCTTCTGGCTAGTATTTATTCCTCAACCAACAGAAGTAATAATCAGATAATTTGATCTTTCATCTCATTGCTGTATTTTTTTTATTCGTTCAAGGGATGTGGGAATTGTTGGCTAGGCCAGCATTTATTGCCCATCCCTAATTGCCCTTGAGACTGCACATTGGATAATATGTTTCCCTACATTACAAGAGTGACTACAATTCAAAAGCACTTAACTAGTTGTAAGGCATTTTGGGATGAACTGGTTGTGAAAGGCGCTATATAAATGAAAGTTCTTTCTGCCCTACCATCCAATGTCAATGTTAATTTCAAAATTGTTAATGGAGAATTACTATTAATTAATTAAATTCTACAAAACACCATTGAAATCAAAGGGGAGGTTTTTCCAAAGCCTATGAAATATATAAAATAAAAAAAATTGATGGAAAATATATGGTCTTTGTGTTCCCAACATGTTGCATTGTGGAAAAATGTTGATCCCCATCCTGCGCTTTTGAGGCAGATAATTTTTTTTTATTCGTTCATGGGATGTGGGCATTGCTGGCTAGGCCAGCATTTATTGCCCATCCCTAAATCCCCTTGAGAAGGTGGTGGTGAGCTTGAACCACTGCAATCCATGTAGGGTAGGTACACCAACAGTGCTCTGAGAAAGGGAGTTCCAGTATTTTAACTCAGGGATATAGTTCCAAGTCAGGATGGTGTGTGGCTTGGAGGGGAATGTGCAGGTGGTGGTGTTCTCATGTATCTGCTGCCCTTGTCAGGGGAATTTATAATGGGGAATAAAGAAATGGCTGACCAACTAAATGCATACTTTGGTTCTGTCTTCACAGGACACAAATATCATACCAGAAATGTTGGGGAACACAGGGCTTAGTGAGAGAGAGGAACTGAAAGAAATCAGTATTTGCAGAGAAATGGTGTTGGGGAAATTGATGGGATTGAAGGCCGATAAATCCCCAGGGGCTGATAATCTGCATCCCAGAGTACTTAAGGAAGTGGCCCTAGAAATAGTGGATGCATTGGTGGTCATCTTCCAAGATTCTGTAGACTCTGGAACAGTTCCTACAGATTGGAGGGTAGCTAATGTAACCCCACTATTTAAAAGGGAGATAGAGAGAAAGCAGGGAATTCTAGACCAGTCAGCCTGACGTCAGTAGTGGGGAAAATTCTAGAGTCCATTATCAAAGATTTTATAGCAGAACACTTAGAGAACAGTGGTGGAATCGGGCAGAGTAAGCATGGATTTATGAAAGGGAAATCATGCTTGACAAATCTACTAGAATTCTTCGAGGATGTAACGAGTAGAGTCGATGAGGGGGAGCCAGTGCTTTCGACAAAGTCCCATATAAAAAATTAGCGTGTAAAATTAAAGCGCATGGGATTGGGGGTAGAGTATTGCGATGAATAGAAAATTGGTTGGCAGACAGGAAACAAAGAGTAAGGATAAATGGGTCTTTTTCCGAATGACAGGCAGTGACTAGTGTGGTACCGCAGGGATCGGTGCTAGGACCCCAGCTATTCACAATATACATTAATGATTTAGATGAGGGAACTAAATGTAATATCTCCAGATTTGCAGATGACACAAAACTGGGTGGGTGGGTGAATTGTGAGGAGGATACAGGGAGGCTTCAGGGTGATTTGGACAAGTTGAGTGAGTGGGCTAATACATGGCAGATGCAGTATAATGTGGATAAATGTGAGGTTATCCACTTTGATAGCAAAAACAGAAAGGCAGATTATTATCTGAACGGCTATAAACTGAGGGGAATATGCAGTGAGACCTGGGTGTTCTCGTACACCAGTTGCTGAAGGTAAGCATGCAGGTGCAACAGGCGGTAAAAAAGGCAAATGGTATGTTGGCCTTCATAGCGAGAGGATTTGAGTACAGGAGCAGGGATGTCTTGCTGCAATTATACAGGGCCTTGGTGAGGCCACACCTGGAATATTGTGTGTGGTTTTGGTCTCCTTATCTGAGGAAGGATGTTCTTGCTATAGAGGGAGTGCAGCGAAGGTTTACCAGACTGATTCCTGGGATGGCAAGACTGACGTATGAGGAGAGATTGAGTTGGTTAGGATTATATTCGCTGGAGTTCAGAAGAGTGAGGGGGGAAACTCATCGGAACCTATAAAATTCTAACAGGTCTTGACAGTGTAGATGCAGGAAGGATGTTCCCGATGGTGGGGGAGTCCAGAACCAGGGGTCATAGTCTAAGGATACGGGGTAAACCTTTCAGGACTGAGATGAGAAGAAATTTCTTCACCCGGAGAGTGGTGAGCCTGTGGAATTCGCTACCACAGAAAGCAGTTGAGGCCAAAACATTGTATGTTTTCAAGAAGGAGTTAGATATAGCTCTTGTGTCTAAAGTGGATCAAAGGGTATGGGGCGAAAGCAGCAACAGGTTACTGAGTTGGATGATCAGCCATGATCATAATGAATGGCGGAGCAGGCTCGAAAGTCCGAATGGCCCACTCCTGCTCCTATTTTCTATGTTTGTCCTTCTAGTTGGTAGAAGTCGCAGGTTTGGAAAGTGCTGTCTAAGGAGCCTTGGTGCATTGCTGCAGTGCATCTTGTAGATGGTGCACACTGGTGCCACTGTGCGTCGGTTGTGGAGGGAGTGAATGTTTGTGGATGGAGTGCAAATCGAGCAGTCTGCTTTGTCCTGGATGGTGTCGAGCTTCTTGAGTGTTGTTGGAGCTGCACCCATCTATGCAAGTGGAGAGTATTCCATCATACTCCTGACTTGTGCCTTGTAAATGGTGGACAGGCTTTGGGGAGTCAGGAGGTGAGTTATTCATAGCAGGATTCCCAGCCTCTTACCTGCTCTTCTAACCACAGTATTGATATGGCTGGTCCAGTTCAGTTTCTGGTCAATGGTAACCCCTCAGGATGCTGATAGTGGGGGATTCAGCAATCGTAATGCCATTGAATGTCAAGGGGAGATGGTTATATTCTCTCTTGTTGGAGATGTTCATTGCCTGGCACTTGTGTGGCATGAATGTTACTTGCCGCTTATCAGCCCAAGCCTGGATATTGTTCAGGTCTTGCTGCATTTCTACACGGACTGCTTCAGTATCTGAGGAGTCGCGAATGGTGCTGAACACCATTGGGATGGTTGATGGTCAGCACAGACTCGGTGGGCCGAAGGGCCTGTTTCAGTGCTGTATCTCTCTATGACTCTATGACTCTAACATTGTGCAATCATCAGTGAACATCCCCACTTCTGACCTTATGAATGAAGGAAGGTCATTGATGAAGCAGCTGAACACCATTGAGCAGGTTATTGCTAAGCAAGTGCCGCTTGATGGCACGGTTGACGACACCTTCCATCACTTTACTGATGATCGAGAGTAGACTGATGAGGCAGTAATTGGTGAAGTTGGACTTGTCCTGCTTTTTGTGTACAGGACATACCTGGGAAATTTTCCACATTGCTGGATAGATGCCAGTGTTGCAGCTGTACTGGAACAGCTTGGCTAGGGGTACAGCAAGTTCTGGAGCACACGTTTCCAGCACTATTGCCGGAATGTTGTCAGGGTTTGCAATATCCAGTGCCTTCAGTCGTTTCTAGATGTCATGCAGAGTGAATCGCATTGGCTGAAGACTGGCAACTGTGATGCCTCATTTTGAGGTATGCCTGGTGCTGCTCCCACCACGGCAGATGGTCAAATTTGAACGGGCAGCAATGGCCTGGTAGCTAAATTTTCAGATGGCACAAAGATAGGTAGGAAAGTATGGTGTGAAGAGGACATCAGGAGGTTGCAGACCGATATAGATAGGTTGAGTGAGTGGGCAAAAATCTGGCAGATGGAATATAATGTGGGAAAATGTGAAGTTGTTCACTTTGGCAGGAAGAATAAAAAAGCAGAGTATTATTTAAACGGAGAATGACTGCAGAACTCCGAGGTGCAGAGGGATCTAGGTGTTCTAGTGCATGAGTCACAAAAATTTAGTATATAGGTACAGCAAGTAATAAAGAAAGCTAATGGAATGCTATCCTTTATTACGAGAGGAATTGAAAATAAAAGTAAGGATGTTATGCTTCAGTTATACAGGGCATTGGTAAGATCACATCTTGAATACTGCGTGCAATTTTGGTCTCCTTATTTAAGGAAGGATGTGAATGCGTTGGAGGCGGTTCAGAGGAGATTTACTAGATTGATACCTGGAATGAGTGGGTTGTCTTATGAGGAAA
This sequence comes from Heterodontus francisci, assembly GCF_036365525.1. Lineage (NCBI taxonomy): Eukaryota > Metazoa > Chordata > Chondrichthyes > Heterodontiformes > Heterodontidae > Heterodontus > Heterodontus francisci. Next base: position 112,561,137 of record NC_090376.1, read on the forward strand.
GGTTGGACAGACTGGGCTTGTTTGCACTGGAGTTTAGCAGAGTGAGGGGAGACTTAATTGAAGTATATAAGATCCTGAACGGTCTTGACAATGTGGATGTGGAAAGGATATTTCCGCTTGTGGGGGTGTCCAGAATAAGGGGGCACTGTTTTAAAGCTAGGGGTTGCCTTTTTAGGACAGAGATGAGGAGAAACCTTTTTCTCTCAGTGGGTTGTGCGACTTTGGAACTGTCTGCCTCAGAAGGTGGTGGAGGCAGGTCATTGAATTATATTATTTATTTAGAGATACAGCACTGAAACAGGCCCTTCAGCTCACCAAGTCTGTGCCGACCAACAACCACCCATTTTTTTTATACTAATCCGACATTAACCCCATATTCCCTACCACATCCCCATCATTCTCCTACCACCACTAGGGGCAATTTACAATGGCCAATTTACCTATCAATCTGCAAATCTTTGGCTGTGGGAGGAAACCAGAGCACCCAGCAGAAACCCACGCAGTCACAGGGAGAACTTGCAAACTCCACACAGGCAATACCCAGAATTGAACCCAGGTCGCTGGAGCTGTGAGGCTGCAGTGCTAACCACTGCGCCACTGTGCCGCCCATAAGGTGGGGATAGATAGATTCTTGTTAGGCAAGGGTATCAAAGGTTATCAGGGGTAGATGGGAGTGTGGAATTAGAGCCACAAACAGATCAGCCATGATTTTATTGAATGGCGAAGCAGGTTAGAGGGGCCGAATGGCCTACTTCTGCTCCTAATTCGTATGTTCGTATGCCCTCCTGCACTCTTCATTGAACCAGGTTTGGTCCTCCGGCTTGATGATAATGGTAGAGTGGGGGATATGCCGGGCCATAAGGTTACAGATTGTGGTTGAGTACAATTCTGCTGCTGCTCATGGCCCACAGCACCTCATGGATGACCAGTTGTGCATTGCTAGCTCTGTTCGAAATCTATCCCATTTAGCATGGTGGCCATGCCACACAACACGATGGTAGGTATCCTCAATGTGAAGACGGAACTTTGCCTCCACAAGGACTGTGCGGTGGTCACTCCTACCAATACTATCATGGACAGATGCATCTGCAGCAGGCAGATTGGTGAGGACGAGATCAAGTATAATTATCCCCTCTTGTTGGTTCCCTCACCACCTGCCACAGACTCAGTCTAGCAGCTATGTCCTTTAGGACTCAGCCAGCTCGGTCAGTAGTGGTGCTACCGAGCCACTCTGGGTGATGGACATTGAAGACTGCCACCCAGAGTACATTCCTCGCCCTTGCCACCCTCAGTGCTTCCTCCAACATGGAGAAGTACTGATTCATCAGCAGAGGGGTCCAGTAGGTGGTAATCAGCAGGAGGTTTCCTTGCCCCTGTTTGACCTGATGCCATGAGACTTCATGGAGTCGATGTTGCGGACTCCCAGGGCAATTCCCTCCCGACTGTATACCACTATGCCACCACCTCTGCTGGGTCTGTCCTGCTGGTGCGACAGGACATACCCGGGGATGGTGATGGTGGTGTCTGGGACATTGTCTGTAGGGTATGATTCCGTGAGTATGACTATGTCAGGCTGCTGCTTGACTAATCTGTGGGACAGCTCTCTGAACTTTGGCACAAGCTCCCAGATGTTAGTAAGGAGGACTTTGCAGGGTCGACAGTGCTGGGTTTGCTGTTGTCGTTTCCGGTGCCTAGGTTGATGCCGGGTGGTCCGTCCGTTTTCATTCCTTATTGACTTTGTAACGGTTAGATACAACTGAGTGGCTTGCTAGGCCATTTCCAAGGGCATTTAAGAATCAACCACATTGCTGTGGGTCTGGAGTCACAGGTAGGCCAGACCAAGTAAGGTCCTTCCATTAGTGAACCAGTTGGGTTTTTTAACAATCGACAATGGTTTCATGGCCATCATTAGACTAGATTTTAATTCCACATTCTTCCATGGGGGAATTCGAACCCATGTCCCCCAGAGCAATACCCTAGGCCTCTGGGCTACTAGTCCAGTGACAATGCCATTACGCCACCGCCTCCCTATATAATATAATCACATGCCGGGGCTCTGCAGTTACCCAATACGTTAAGTCTTTATTTTTATTCCATTTGTCCCACATAGCTGTCATTTGTAATTGTTTCTTTGGTTAGCACAGCACTGGGTATTAGAGTTCCACGGAAAAAAATTGAAAACTACACCGACCATGATGCAACTGTCTCGCACATTAGAGGGCTGGATTTTATCCAGCCAGCAGGAGTGACAGTGGAGGCAGGGGGCCAAAAGGTTGGGTGGACATGCTTGCTCGGAAACCCAACATTTTGACGTTGGCTCCGGATTCTGTTAGCGGCGGGAAAGCTCCAAAGGCGCGATGCCACAACAAAGCAGTGTGACTACAATCTGAATTGGTTAACAGCTCATTAGAATGTATTTGCATTGAGTTGAAGTCAACTTAAGGGGGATTTTCAGATTTAGTCAAAGGTGCACAGGGATCACGTGCCTTCAGATCCACGGCAGTTTAAAGGTGGTGGCACCAAGGCGAGGTCGCAGTAATGACATGGATAGGCAGCCATGGGGAGCAGTAGATAAGGGAAGAGGGGGGAGCAGAGGTCATTGTTGGCCTGCAGTGCTGGGCTGTCTGCACGGATGGACGTAGTCTCTAGTGCAAGGGTATAGTGGGTGCAGTGTTGGATTCAAGCGTGGGTGCAGTCTGGGGAGCAAGGGTAGGATTGGCACAGTCTCGAGTTTTGGGCACTCTGCAAGGAGGGGCAATAAGGTGCATTAGCGTGTATTCAGAACCGAGTAGCAATAGGAGGTTCCCAAGGTAAGTTCATCTCTGAAAGGTCAATGCACTGGAGGGGTAAAAATCAGCTGGCATGGATCTCATACGCACCATCTTTGTGGACCTCCGTGTCACACAGCAGCAACTCAGAGGGCGGGGGGCGGGGGGGGCAGGATCCGGCTTGGCCTGCCCGTGAAGCTCCAATAGGAGAATGGAAGCAGCCGCCCACATCAAGAAGGGTCTATCCATGCCAGAGAGTATACCAGACTCATCTCAGCTATCACCAAATGGCTGAATGGCAGTGTCAGCAAAGACTGAGCTCTCTGGGGAGGCCGTCACTGACTTATGAGCCATTCTGCAAGGTGAGCTGTGACCCATGGGCTTTGGTGGACCTCCAATGCCTGTGGCCCTGAAGATCACTGTGGTACTCAACTTCGACGTATCAGGCTCTTTACAGGGATCCACTGGGGACATGTGTGTGGTCTCCCAGGCAATAGCCCATCGCTACATCAAGAAGGTGACCAATGCCTTGTACAAGAGCGCCGGCAACTATGTGTGCTACTGAACCGACCCTGGCAGTTAGGCAGAGAGGGCATCAGCTTTGGGGCCATCACTGGATTTCCCCAGGTGCAACGTGTCATCGACTGCACACGTGTCCAACAAGCTTCCCACTGAACAGGCAGTGGCCTTCATCAACAGGAAGGGCTTCCTTCTATCAATGTACAACTGGTCTGCAACCACCAGAAGTGCATCTTGCAGGTGTGTGGCTGTTTCCTGATGCTTACATACTTTGACAGTCCCAGGGTGCCAGAGCTTTTCTGGCTGCCCGCTCGTGTTCAGGGATGGATTCTCAGGGCCAAGGGCACGGCTACTCATGCCTGTGAGGAACCCTTGCACTGCAACACAGGAGAGATGCAACACCTGCCACGGCTCCACCTGAGTGGGCTGCTAAAGATGAGATTCCGGTGCCTTGATTGATCTGATGAAGCCCTGCACTATGCCCCAGCAAGAGTTTCACATATTGTGGTGGTCTTCTGTGCTCTGCACAACCTACAACTGCAGAGGGGGGAGGCCTTGTATAACATAGAGATGTCTGAGTGTCACACCTCCACCGATGATGAGGACGCAGAGGAGGGAGGAGAGCAAGCAGCACTTGATGTTGAAGTCCTTGCACTGGAGGCCAGGTAGATTGTGCGACGGTCCAATGAGGCAAGAGACAACTTCATAATTACCTATTTTCAGTCTCCTTGATGCCCACTCACAGAAAAACTAATAAAACCTCACCTCAATGCATGTAGTCTGTCACCTCCTGTCCATCTGTGTTCCATAACTTGCGTCCAGCTGAAAAACATGTAGTGCCCATGGGAAATTATATGTAAATGAGGGCTGTGCTTACATTGGCTTTCCACTATGGGGAAGGGTGAAGTTCCCATCTCACAATTAAGGCATAATAGAATAATCACTTTTACACAATGATTATTAATGACTTGACCAAAAGAACTTTATATTAATCATCATTTTTTTTGTTTGTTTCATGGGATGTGGGTGTCGCTGGCAAGGCCAGCATTTTCTGCTAATCCTTAATTGCCCTTTAGAAAGTGCTGGTGAGTGTAGTATAATATGCATAAGCTATTGCTGTGTTCTTTTGGGCCTCCTTATCTCGTGAGACAATGGATATGTGCCTGGAGGTGGTCAGTGGTTTGTGAAGCAGCGCCTGGAGTGGCTATAAAGGCCAATTCTAGAATGACAGGCTCTTCCACAGGTGCTGCAGAGAAATTTGTTTGTCGGGGCTGTTGCACAGTTGGCTCTCCCCTTGCGCCTCTGTCTTTTTTCCTGCCAACTACTAAGTCTCTTCAACTCGCCACATTTTAGCCCTGTCTTTATGGCTGCCCGCCAGCTCTGGCGAACACTGGCAACTGACTCCCACGACTTGTGATCAATTTCACAGGATTTCATGTCCCGTTTGCAGACGTCTTTAAAGCGGAGTCATGGACGGCCGGTGGGTCTGATACCAGTGGCGAGCTCGCTGTACAATGTGTCTTTGGGGATCCTGCCATCTTCCATGCGGCTCACATGGCCAAGCCATCTCAAGCGCCGCTGACTCAGTAGTGTGTACAAGCTGGGGATGTTGGCCGCCTCGAGGACTTCTGTGTTGGAGATACGGTCCTGCCACCTGATGCCAAGTATTCTCCGGAGGCAGCGAAGATGGAATGAATTGAGACGTCGCTCTTGGCTGACATATGTTGTCCAGGCCTCGCTGCCATAGAGCAAGGTACTGAGGACACAGGCCTGATACACTCGGACTTTTGTGTTCCGTGTCAGTGCGCCATTTTCCCACACTCTCTTGGCCAGTCTGGACATAGCAGTGGAAGCCTTACCCATGCGCTTGTTGATTTCTGCATCTAGAGACAGGTTACTGGTGATAGTTGAGCCTAGGTAGGTGAACTCTTGAACCACTTTCAGAGCATGGTCGCCAATATTGATGGATGGAGCATTTCTGACGTCCTGCCCCATGATGTTCGTTTTCTTGAGGCTGATGGTTAGGCCAAATTCATTGCAGGCAGCCGCAAACCTGTCGATGAGACTCTGCAGGCACTCTTCAGTGTGAGATGTTAATGCAGCATCGTCAGCAAAGAGGAGTTCCCTGATGAGGACTTTCCGTACTTTGGACTTCGCTCTTAGACAGGCAAGGTTGAACAACCTGCCCCCTGATCTTGCGTGGAGGAAAATTCCTTCTTCAGAGAACTTGAACGCATGTGAAAGCAGCAGGGAGAAGAAAATCCCAAAAAGTGTGGGTGCGAGAACACAGCCCTGTTTTACGCCACTCAGGATAGGAAAGGGCTCTGATGAGGAGCCACCATGTTGAATTGTGCCTTTCATATTGTCATGGAATGAGGTGATGATACTTAGTAGCTTTGGTGGGCATCCGATCTTTTCTAGTAGTCTGAAGAGACCACGTCTGCTGACGAGGTCAAAGGCTTTGGTGAGATCAATGAAAGCAATGTAGAGGGGCATCTGTTGTTCACGGCATTTCTCCTGTATGTGACGAAGGGAGAACAGCATGTCAACGGTCGATTGCTGTGTAGATTATGTATATAGACTTTAAGCATTATCACAGGGTGTGATGTCCTGAGTCTGAACCTCATGTTGCTCAGTGTTAATGTAGATGCCTTAGAGGTGAGACCCCAGTAAATAAACTGCTGTTACTTTGACCCAAAGTCTACTATCCTCATTTTATATCAACAGCACACTGACCAATATAGTATATGGTGGCAGCAATAAAAATAACTTTTGTAGGGTAAAGACAGGAAGCTTTGGAGAGAAGCATGGAGAAGTCAATACCCTTACCAGAGTGCTTTGAGCAAGCGGTGGAACCCAACCAGTCTGAGGCGGGGCCGAGATGAATTCAAATATTCAACATGTACCATTCTGTGTTGAGTCTAGCGGCACAACCAGACAGGGAACAGGTCAATGTTTTACTTTACGCCATGGGAGACAGTGCTGACGACAGTTTAACTACCCTGGGAATCGATGAAAAGGAAACCCCATGTGGCGAAGTAATAAAAGCCTTGGAGGGATACTTTAAATCAGAAAGAATGTTATCGTGGAAAGGGTGAAATTCATGCAACGCACCCAAAAAGTTGGTGAATGTATCGATTCATTCATTAGTGATCTACATAAAGTAACTTGGGGAGTTTGTGGGAAGAACTCATTCGGGACAGAATAGTAGTCGGGATCATAGACAAAGCATCAGTCGAAAGAGGATTTGACTTTGCCAAAAGCCGTTCTGTAGAGCAGGCAGGCAGAGGTCTGCAAATTTAATTGACTGCTGGTTCGGGGGGATTGGAGAACTCCAACCTCAAAAATTCCAAATCAGTTCAGTCTGTGGAGAAGACAGAATAATGGCACCAGAAAGCCCAAGAGGTAGGAAAGACATCTACAGGCAGCAACACTGAATTCAGTAGGTGTGGTTGGGGGGCAGCATCAGTGGGAAATTTGACTAGTCCGGGGCACTGAATGTTTCTGGTGCAAGAAAAGGGGGCACTTTCAGCAGGTCTGTTACAGCAGGAAACAAATGCTGCAGACTAGCAAAGAAAACAGATGAAATAAAAGAGAAACAAATGATCAAGATTCACTTCCTAGGGGAAGTAGAAGAGAAAAAAGAAGATTGCTGGGAAGCAGAAATCTTAGTGGGGAAAAATAAAGCCAACTTAAAGTCAGATACAAGAGCAGCACTTTCTGTCCAGTCTAACAAAACACCATGGCTGAGGAAGGAAAGGCTTAGAAAAACCAACAAGAAATTATACAGGCTGGGGGGGACTTAATTAAAGATTGTAGGAGAAATGCAAAACCTTAACATACAGAAATAACACCATTTTGGAAACTCTATAATATTATAAAAAACCAAACCTGTTCACTACTCAGTAAGAAAGTTTGTTTAGCCTTACAAATGTTATGCAGGTGGATGCAGATCGTCCTGGAATACTCTTCATTGGTGGTCTGAATACTGAAACAAATGAAAAGACATTAGAAGCAGTGTTTAGCAAATATGGAAGAATAGTTGATGTTCTGTTGATGAAAGATTGTGAAACTAATAAGTCGAGGAGTTTTGCTTTTGTTGCTTTTGACAGTCCAGGAGATGCGAATGATGCAGCCTGGGATATGAATGGGAAGTCTTTGGATGGAAACCCCACTAAAGTAGAGCAAGCTACTAGACCAGCATTTAAAAATAGTGGATGACGTAGACCACCTCCACCCCGCAGAAGCCGTGGTCCTCGTAGGGGGATTCGAGGAGGAATGAGAGGTCAACTCCAAAAAGGTGAGCACAGTGAATGGTTTCAGGAGAAAGAACAGTGCTACTGTACTACCACCTAAAAGGCCCCTTCCTTCAGGGCCAATGCGAAGTACAGGAATGGAAAGAAGAGGAAGTGGCTCGAGAGGACCTCGCTCATGCAAAAGGGGCAGTTATGGTTCGCCTCCATCTCACATGGAGATGATGCTATCCAGAAGAGATGATTATAATTCAAGAGAATCAGTCACCCGAGAGAGCTGATGAACCGATGATACAACCAACAACAACAGATCACCCAGACGACAATGAAATCAGAGAACCTGAGTCATCCAGTAGTTCTACTCACCCACATGTAAGTGAGGAAGAAAAACCAAAAGACCCAATACCCCAAAAAAATGAAAGAAGAACACGCTATGGCAGAGGCGTGAGAACCTCACAACGTTACAGACCTGATGAATGAAGTCAGAGACTTGGGAGAGATGTAGTATAATGTGCATAAGCTGTTGTTGGGTAGGTTATTTACATAGACACATCATCATTGGATGTGATGGCTCAAGTCTGAACCTTGTGGTGCTCAGTGTTAATGTAGATGCCTTAGAAATAAGACCACTGTAAATAAACCCCTGTTACTTTGACCCAAAGTCTACTAGCCTCATTTTATATTAACAACACAATGACCAGTATAGTACAGTGAGCTGCCTTCTTGAGCTGCTGCAGTCTATCTGGTGTAGGTACACTCACTGTGCTGTTCTGAGGGAGTACCAGGATTTTGATCCAGTGATAGTGAAGGAACAGCAATACACTTCCAAGTCAGGATGGTGTGTGGCTTGGAGGGGAACTTGCAGGTGATGGCATTCCCATGCATCTGCTGCCATTTTCCTTCTATGTGAAAGAGATCGTGGGTTTGGAAGGTGCTTTTGAACAAGATGTGGTGAGTTGATGCAGTGCATCTTGTGTATGGCACACACTGCTGCCACTGTGTGTTGGTGATGGAGGGAATGAATGTTTAAGGTGCTGGATGGCATGGCAGCACTCATAGCATGAATAGACTCTGGCATCTCCACCATATGTCACCTTGCCCTCTCTCTGCAACTCCAGCATGCCCTGTGTTGTCGTCACCAGAGGCTCATCATCAGCCTGGGGCTCAGCATGGGCCTGGCCACCCACAGTCAGAGGACTGTCAGAGGCCTCAGCTGTCTCAACCTCAGTCAGCTGCTAGAACGCATGTGCGGTGCTCTCACTAGCTTGTGATCCTGATTCTACAGCCGAGCCGAAACCCACCAAGGGGAAGATATCTGCACTGGTGGAAGGTGCAGGACAGTCGTAAGATGGTAGATCCTCCTGTTCCTCCTCAGAGGTGGACGGCTGTCTGTCTTCTGATGGAGTCTCCTGTAGACGTGGACCTGCATTGGAGCACACAAACATATGTGGGTTAGACTGTGCAGATCTCAGCATGCCAACCATATGTGATGTGGGTCTACAGACGTGAACTATATCTCAATGGAATCCAATCCTCACTCTCTTGTGCAGAGACTCCAGTCTTCCCATCTGATATGGTCACCCTGGGTCCCCGCCAATTCTAAAGTTTCTTTCTTGGCTGTGCTGAGAGGCCAAAGATCCGGAATGCCTCCGCCAGTCCGGTTTGTCTCCCTCCTGTTGTTGGCCCTCTTGTCCTTCAAAAGGAAGGATGGACATAGCCATACTTCACAGAGTGATCAACATGACAGTCCTGCTAGTATCAGTCCCTCATCCCCTACTGAGGTATCACACATAGCTCATCCTCATATCAGCTCGCAGGGGAGTTAATGGGGGTGAGCTGTGAAAGAGGGTGACCTGTGGCTGAGATTCAATGATGTATCTATCAGGATGGGATGATTCTCAACCCCTTTTGCCAGCGCTTTTGTGGTGCCTCCCTCCCCATCCACTGCTTCCTTCTGCGTTGTCTCATGCAATCCCTAAAAAGGAGAGAGATAAGAACCAGTCACCTTGGCAGAATGAAGCAGGTCATTGATCCTCTTGCAGCCCTGTACCCATATTTGGGGGGGTGGCTGTACAGTTGCTGCCCTCCTTAGCGATCTTCATCCAGTCTTGCTTGGTCAGTTGGGAGGACGTCTTCCTGCTAACATTGGGGAACATGACCTCCCGCCTTTTCCTTGCAGCTTGAAGGAGAATCTCGAGGGAGGCATTGCTAAATTGTGGGGCCACCTAGTGTCTTCCTTCAGCCATAGCTGCTGCAGGCTCACTTTCCACAAGTTGCCTATAAGGTAGCAGAGGCAACAGGAGGGGTCCAAGGGCAGCAAACGACACTCAGGAGGGCACTCTTTAAACCAGGCAGGAGTGAATGCAACGCTAGCATATCTTTAAATATGGCACTGGCACTGCTCCGGAGTCATTTGACTCCATGTTCGGTGTCTCAACTCCCACTTCCGCCGTGTGCTTGGGAGGGCCTTGCGCCTCCGGTATGCAAAATGGCCACCTACCCTGTGATCGTGATGGGGCAGCCTCCCATGTGCCAAACGGGAACAGCACCCATTTCCGGCCAGGGGAGGCGGGGGTTGGCTCACTAAATTCAGCCCTCATAATGTTCTGGTGACACAAAATGCAGTGTACATTGTAAGTAGCATATAAGTGGAACGATCAAACGTGGGTGCTCATTTTAACTGCACTGCCCTGCAAATACCAGGAAGATAGGGACCAAGTTACTTCTGTGCTCAGATCCAGACCTCCAGGGTTTTGCAGGCAGTTGAGATGCCCATCTAAAGCAGGAAGGAGCCTCACATACTCTTGCATAGCAGCATGCTATTACATTTGTGGAACCCCAATATAGATTTAACTGCGGCCTGAGCGGGCAAGGCGCTGTGGCTTCCCCACTGGACCAAAGCAGGTCAGAAGTCAGAACAGACCAACTCATGTAGGCCAAAAATTTCCCTTCATGGGGCCCGCTTCTCCTGCACTGGACACCACCATTCCCTCCCAGCAAGTCCTCCTGAATCCCTCTCCCCGCCATTTATCTGGAAGTTGCCATGTGGCCAGGGTGGTCAATCTTCGATTGCTGCAACCAATCTGCTCCCTCTTCATGCCAAGAGGCAGGAAGTGGACCAGCATCATTTAAATAAGGTCTGGGAGGTAAAATATGGTGGGCCTGAAATTTAGGTCAGTGAATGGGTTTTGCACACTTCCCATTCCCTGCCCACTCTAAAAGCTCTCTGAGTTTAGATCAACTCCATGGTTTCAATAAGTAATCAGTTTTAAAGTTTGTGAGTTCCCAGTCATGACATTGCAAGAAACTGTCAGAGATTTAGCTTGAAATTAAGATCTAAAATAAACTACGGCAGGTGAATAGGGTTAATTACTGCAGTAAACAGTTTCTTTAAGTCTAGATTTTAATGAGCTAATTTTGAAAGAAACTTCACAGGAGATTTTGACCACTGCTGCTAATATATCCTTCCTCTCCTAAGTTTCCATTATAATTTTGCTTCAATGAAGTGCTTTGGGATGTTTATTTGTGCTATTAAAATGTAAGATTTTGTACATTTTCTGAAAATTGGCACCTTTTCATGGCCAATGTAAGCTGCAACTGCAAATTGTTGTCACTGTTGAAAATATTTGCAAGTCTTGCATCGAGCAACATTCAGAACATTTTAGAACAACTCCCGATCCTTCTCCATGCAGTCCTGTCACATCAGATCTCTCACTTTATTTTCAGTTTATGGTCTACATTCTTCAGAAACAAAAAGGTGCCGTTGGCAAACTGGTGAGAAATTCTGCTTTTGCAAATTGCTTTAAAGCTCTATCACCACTTCTAAGTGATTTCCTTCAATTTCTTCCAACTGCTTGTGAGCTTGAGGGTACCTTTACTTTATTTATCGACAACAACAACAAACTGACATTTATTTAGCACCTTTAATGTAGAAAAGCATCCCGGCAGTTTCATAGACAAAAATGCACACCAAGCTAAAGAAGGAGATATTAGGAGAGGTGACCAATGTTGGGTCACAGGGGTGGGTTATAAAGAGGGTTTTAAAAGAGGACAGGGAGGTAAGCATTTGCTAATGTGCCCAAAAGAACTCAGTGAAAAAAAGGTTTTCTTGGTTACTTTAGCTACTGGATCTATTCTTTAGTTTCACAACATTAAGCCTTCATTTTAGGATTTTAACAACCATGCAAATTTACTGATGACCAAGTGATAACTAACAGTAATGTAATGCACACTATAGCTATCTATAGTAGAAAATAGATTATCTAGCTCCTCAAAAGGAAAGCAACACATTCATAGGACTGGATTTTATAGAGCCTTTGACATCAGGATCCATGGTGTGGGGTGGAGGCATGAAGAGTGCCCCGCATGAGGCCCACCACGGACCTTGACGCAGGCAGGGCCCAGCCCGATATTGCCGGCGGTGGCTAGGCCTCGTGATGGCCCCCTTGCTGCTCGGCGATGGGACCGCAATTTAAATATTTAAATAAATGAACTTAACTGAATAAATGAGTCTCTCATCACTTCCTGAAGTTCCGCTGCTATCTTCACCCCGGCGGCTCCCACTGCCGTGCCTTCGGATCCCTGTCTGGGGAATCGAGGCGCAACACTGGTGGGGAGGGGGAGGAGGTAAGTTTCTCAGTGTGGGAGGGAGAGGGACGGGGTCAAATAATGTCATGGGTGTCGGGGATGGTGGGAAGGGTGATAGTTCAAAGTTTGTGCAGTTTGTGGCGGGTTGGGGGGGAGGTCAGATTGTGAAGGCAAGTGTCTTGGGGTGGGAAAGGGTAGATAATTAATTTAATTAATATGGGGGATGGGAGAGAAGCAAAAGAAATGTATTTATTAGTTTTAATTCAATGTCACTATATATTTTTAAATGGCCTGGTAGGGCTGACAGCCCTTTAAAAATGGTGTCAGCACCTGTGCATAGGACAACCCGCCCCTTCCACGTAATCGGGGAGGGGGGGGGGGTGGGGGGATGGGCACGGCCCACCCCAGCTATCCAGCTATTTAAATGAGCCGCTGTGCTTGGAATCGCAGCAGCTCTTTGGTGTGCAGCTCGCATGGGCAGGCGCCATCAGCGGCAGGCTTATAAAATTCAGCCCACAGTCTCCATGCTAAATTACTATTCTCTTGAATGACATTTTATATGCACAGTGATTCTTTTCTATCTCCAGTATCTTTGGCAACAACACTGGTCTTAACCATGAAACTTGAAGCTTTCAAGCATGAAATACTGAAAAGAGTAGCCAGGACTTCCTGGATTTAAATAACTGGCAATTAAGTTCAAAAGAAGCTGTCAGTCATCTACATGCCAAAGATAGCCAGAAATATCGATTGATGTTTTTCTGTGGTTGCTTTATCAACGTTATTATTTTAAAGAAGTAAACAGCACGGCAGCTGAATGGATCATTCTAAGAAGTGACCAAATGTAGTTCGCCCAGAGCCTGCAGGGTCTGTGCCATTCATTGTAATCTGATCTTTGGTGACACATTTTGATTAAGAAGTCAAAATGAACAACAAGAGTAAATTGGAAGGCTTAATGCAGGAAATTTGTGCTGCAGTATTGAACAGGCAATCAAAATAAAACAGGGAAATTGAGACTTACATTCCTGCCTTCAACTTTCCCCAAACAATAAGATTTTTGGGTTCTAATTAGCATGTAAAGCATGAAGTACCAGATAGCTCTTTTAAGTACATGGTCACATTGGTCCTATTGTCTTTTTGTAAAGTAAACAAATATGCACTAATGTTAATTGCTAGTTATATGATAGTTGTTCAACAGTGTAAGTATTCCTACGAAACTAAACTATTTGCCTAGAGGTCTTTATTGATCGGAGAGTGTTAAATGTTATGTATTTTTGTAAGTATTCTAGTTTGGAACTAAGTGGCTGTTTGCTGAACACCTCTGCAAGCTGTAACTGACACATCAAATACAGTTCAGAACAATCCTGTTCTAACTGCAATCAATAAATGGTTGCATGATCACTGTGTTCTGATTGTTGAATTTCTGAGATGCAAGTGATGCCCACTGCTGGGAGTACAAAATCAGAAATTTAGCCCTCTAATATCAACGGCAAGCACTCTCAGGGAGGGTAGTAGATTAAAACTCCCTCTGCTCTGTGTATCCTGTTATTTCTTCCAGGGGCCTGGAAGCCTCTTCAAGTCCTCATAACTAGGGCGGCACAGTGGCGCAGTGGTTAGCACCGCAGCCTCACAGCTCCAGCGACCCGGGTTCAATTCTGGATACTGCCTTTGTGGAGTTTGCAAGTTCTCCCTGTGTCTGCGTGGGTTTCCTCCAGGTGCTCCGGTTTCCTCCCACAGCCTTGCAAGCTGTGCAGGCTTGCAGGTTGATAGGTAAATTGGCCATTATAAATTGCCCCTAGTATAGGTAGGTGGTAGGGGAATATAGGGACAGGTGAGGATGTGATAGGAATATGGGATTAGTGTAGGATTAGTATAAATGGGTGGTTAATGGTCGGCACAGACTCGGTGGGCCGAAGGGCCTGTTTCAGTGCTGTATCTCTAAATCTAAAAATAAAACTAGGGTATCTGACAGCTTTTGCAAGTGACTTCCTACGAAAATGATTAGCTTCTTCTGACACATATTGTGACTAAAAGGTTTATAACTAACGCTGAATCTACCTGAGTTAATAGATTTCATAAATCTCCTGGGTCAGCTCATTTAATACACAAATCTGGGTACAGACTAAAGTGAGTCTAAGGGGCGTAAGAAGGGTGGGAAATTTGTGTGCAAGTGAAATTGACAGGGATGGGACAATTAAAGGAGAATGTCCCAATGGGGAGACAAAATTTCTGAAAGGCCTTAGAAAGTTTCAAAAGACTCCTGAACTCATTAATAGTCTTTGCTAAGGCTGAATAGACAGGTGATTGGGAGGTGACAGACCAAAATGATGATCTGTGTGTAGGCTTGAAGTCATAGCTGAACAATTCTCTCACTAACTGTGCCAGCCCTAACGGACGTCTTAACTGCAGATGTCCATATAGCAGATGGCAGAGTTCTGCATCTGACTCGCTGTTGACCCAGACCCTGTGAAGACTCTTTTCCACAGCCATTTCTAGGTGGTATGACAATGCCTAAAAATATGGTTGGCAATATTTTGACAGTGTTGCCAGTTAGGGGTCACTGGTTGGTATTTACCCTGGTATGCCTTTATTCACACAGATATCTTCCTATTAAAATCCCTCCATGACCTCATCTCATCATACCTAACTGATCACCACCAATCTCCCCCCGCAACCCCCCACCCACCCCCAGGCACCTTTTTTCCCTTCAACTCCTGGCTTCACTTTGGCTCCTGCTCTTCTGCTCCACTATCACTGTCTTGCTGTCTGAAGGTTCCTGCTCAGTTCCCTCCATCTTGTTACCTCCATCCTATTTAAATTCCTCTTTTGAAAGCTTTTTCTTCACACAAGACTTTGGTCTTCCATCTAATTCTTTATATTTCTCCCAGTTCTATACCTTCACTGTTTTAATGTTAAGTGATTTGAGATGTCCTTCTGCATGTACAGAGCTCAGCAAATAATAATTATTGTTGAAACTGTTAAATCAGATAAAAATATGAAGGTGAAACATTTGAGATTGTGAAAAAGAAACAAACATAGATACAAACAGACCCTTTTCCTACTTATTCTGATTGGTATCTGTGCAAAAATCCTATTTTCCCAGGAAAGTCTTTGTTTCACAGAATTGGCTTCCTCCAGGATCTGCAGAAAAGTGACAGAATGGGATCTTAAGATCTAAATTAGTCAGATCAGTTTTAAGGACCTATAGTGGTATTTGGCCTATGATAATTAGTGCACTGCTTGGACAAAAGTGCAAATTATTCCCATCCATTCTATTCCAGACCTTTAGAATCAACATGTTTATAGTTCACAGGCTGCAGAGCAGGAACACAAATGTATCAGTTACAGGAATATTAACAATTTCTGCATTTGATTTTGTTTGACAATTAGTCCTTTTTAAAGGCAAAATTGCAGGAATAAGTTCAATAAGTCCACTGGATATTACTGATAATGAATGACTTAGAGTATTGTTTCTCGATCAGATAAAACACAAATGCACTTTTGTCTGTACTGTTTATCCATTGTCATTAAAAAATAACTTAGACTGATCAGCAAAAGTCAGATCAAGGAATGCAGGAAACTACAGGTTAGCTTAGCATCTGTTTTTGGGAAAATGTTAGGAAGCTATTATTAGAGACATTACAGCAGGGCACTGAGAAAAATTCAAGGCAATCAGGCAGAGTCAACATGGTTTTGTGAAAGGGAAATCATGTTTAACCAATTTATTGGAGTTCTTTGAAGATTAACGTGCTGTGGATAAAGGGGAACCGGTGGATTTATTGTACTTAGATTTCCAGCAGGCATTTGATAAGGTGGCACATCAAAGGTTATTGCAGAAGATAAAAGCTCATGGTGTAGGGGTAACATATTGGCATGGATAGAAGATTGGCTAGCTAACAGGAAACAGAGAGTCGGCATAAATGGGTCATTTTTTGGTTGGCAACATGTAATGAGTAGTGTGCCGCAGTGCTGGGGCCTCAACTTTATACAATTTATATTAATGACTTGGATGAAGGGACCAAAGGTATGGTTGCTAAATTTGCTGATGACACAAAGATAGGTAGGAAAGTAAGTTGTGGAGAGGAAATAAGGAGGCTACAAAGGGATATAGATAGGTTAAGTGAGTGGGCCAAGATCTGGCAAATGGAGTATAATGTGGAAAAATGTGAAATTATCCATTTTGGCAGGAAGAATAAAAAAGAAGCATATTATCTAAATGGTGAGAGATTGCAGAGCTCTGAGATGCAGAGGGATCTGGTTGTCCTCGTGCATGAATCGCCAAAGATGCGTATGCAGGTTCAGCAAGTAATTAGGAAAGCTAATAGAATGTTATTGTTAACTGTGAGATAAAAGTAGGGAGGTTATGCTTCAGTTACACAGGGTATTGGGAAGACCACATCTGGAGTACTGTGTACAGTACTGGTCTCCTTATTTAAGGAAGGATGTAAATACATTGTAAGCAGTTTAAGAGAAGGTTTACTGGACTAATACCTGGAATGGGTGGGTTTTCTTATGAGGAAAGGTTGGACAGGCTAGGCTTGAATTTGCTGGCATTCGGAAGAGTAAGAGGCCACTTGATTGAAATATATAAGATCCTGAGGGGTCTTGACAGGGTGGATGTGGAAAGGATGATTCCCCTTTGTGGGAGAATCGAGAACTAGGGGCCACTAATTAAAAATAACGGGTCGCCCATTTACGACAGAGATGAGGAGAATTTTTTTCTCTCAGAGGGTTGTAAGCCTCTGGAACTCTCTTCCTCAGAAGGCAGTGGAAGCAGATTCTTTAAATATTTCTATGGCGGAGGTAGATAGATTCTTGATAAGTAAGGAGGTGAAAGGTGTTATTGGGGGTTGGAGGGAATGTGGAGTCAAGGTTACAATCAGATCAGCCATGATCTTATTGAATGGCGGAGCAGGTTCGAGGGGCAGAGTGGCCTATTCCTCCTAATTCGTAGGTTTGTATGTAACTCAGAGAGCGGGAAACACCGAGAATGGAGCCGGGGCATAAAGAGACTGGGAGTGAGAGAGAGAGTTCACTCAGACAGCGGGAAACAGCGAGAGCGGAGCCGGAGCACAAAGAGACCGGGAGAGAGAGCGAGAGTTCACTCAAGACAGCGGGACACAGCGAGAGCGGAGCCGGAGCACAAAGAGATCAGGAGAGAGAGCGAGAAGTGTTGGCTGCTCGAGGAACTCTGGCTCAGAGTTGATGAGCTGGAGTCTGAGCTTCGGACGCTGCGATGTATCAGGGAGGGGGAGAGTTACTGGGACGCTGTGTTTCAGGAGGCAATCACACCCCTTAGATTAACTACCTTGAATTCGGCCAGTGGTCAGGGGCAGGAGGGTGTGACTATGAGTGAGGCAGGTAGACGGATCCAAGAGGTAGTGCTGCAGGAGCGTCAGCCATTGTCCTTGTCCAACAGGTTCGAGATTCTTGCTCCCTATGTGGACGAGAGCAGGGACTGTAGGGAGAATGAGCAAACTGACCACAGCACCGTGGTACAGGGAGCCATTCAAGTGGGGGGAGAAAAGAGAAATGTAGTCGTAATCGGGGATAGTATAGTTCGGGGCATAGACACTGTTCTCTGTGGCCAGGATCCAGAGTCCCGAAGGCTCTGTTGCCTACCTGGTGCCAGGGTTCGGGATATCTCATCTGGGCTGCAGAGGAACTTGGAGTGGGAGGGGAAAGATCCAGTTGTCGTGGTCCACGTAGCGACCAACAATGTAGGTAGAACGAGGTTAGAGGTTCTGCTGAGGGAATATGAGCAACTAGGGGCTAAATTAAAAAGCAGAACCAGAAAGGTAATAATCTCTGGATTACTACCTGAGCCATGAGCAAATTAGAGTCATAGAGTGATACAGCACTGAAACATGCCCTTTGGCCCATTGAGTCTGTGCTGACCATCAACCACCCATTTATACTAATCCTACATTAATCCCATATTCCCTACCACATCCCCACCTTCCCTCAATTCTCCTGTCACCTACCTACACTAGGGCAATTTACAATGGCTAATTTACCTATCAACCGGCAAGTCTTTGGCTGTGGGAGGAAACCAGAGCACCTGGTAGAAACCCGTGCGGTCATAGGGAAAACTTGCAAACTCTGCACAGGCAGTACCCAGAACTGAACCTGGATTGCTGGAGCTGTGAGGCTGCAGTGCTAACCACTGCACCACTGTGCAAAGGGTCAATAAGATTAAGGAGGTAAATGCGTGGTTCAAAGATTGGTGTCGGAGAAATGGGTTCGAATTCATGGGACATTGGCACCAGTACTGGGGAAGGAGGAAGCTGTTCTGATGGGACGGGCTCCACCTAAATCATGCTGGGACCAGAGTCCTGGCTAATCGCATAACTAGGGCTATAGATAGGGCTTTAAACTAAATAGTGTGTGGGTGTGGGGGGTTCAGTTGCATGGAAAAACAGGAAGTTAAAGGAGAAGGTAGGAGTGCAGGTTAGTGGTGAGGCAGATTGTTACCAAACTGCAAGAAGTATACTGGTTAAACCAAAAGAGAGAAATAATAAACAGGCTAATAAAGCATCAGTGCTGAGGGACAGGTTAGGGGGTAAAGCCCAAATAAGAGTTCTATATACAAATGCATGGAGTGTAAGGAATAAACTACATGAGCTGCAGGCGCAAATTCAAATGGAAGGTTATGATGTGGTGGCCATTGCAGAGAGGTGGCTGCAGGATGGTCGGGACTGGGAACTAAATATACCTGGTTATAAAGTTTACAAGAGGGACAGGGAAAATGGCAGAGGGGGTGGAGTAGCCTTACTGATTAGAAATAATATCACCTCATTGGTGAGAGAGGACATAATGAGGGGAAAGCATGGGTGGAATTGAGGAACAGAAAAGGATCTAAAACTGTAAATGGGTGTTGCGTATAGACCCCCTGGTAGCAGTCCTGAGGTGTTAGATTGTATAAATGCACAAATTAGGCAAGTGTGTAAAAAGGCAGAGTAGTATTAATGGGGGATTTTAACTTACACATAGATTGGGAGAGGCAGATTAGCACCTGTCAGAAAGGTAGTGAATTTCTGGAATATGTCCAGGATAGTTTCCTACAGCAATATGTCCTAGATGTAACAAGGGGACAGGCAATATTAGATTTAGTTATGTGTAATGAGCCAAATTTAAATTTTTAGCCTAACTGTGCTTGAACATTTATCAAATAGTGATCACAACATGATCAAATTCAAGGTAGCGTTTGAAAGTGAAAAGCACGAATCAGCTACTAGAATTTTAGACTTGGGTAAGGCTGACTTTACGAGGATGAGACAGAGATTGTCCATGGTAAACTGGGTAGATCTGTTAATGGGTCAAACAACTGAAGAACAGTGGAGAATATTTAAAGAAACATTTAACGAAATACAGAGCAAGTATATACCCGAGAGGAAAAAGCTCCACTTCACAGAAAGAACAGCCATGGACAACTAAACAGATTAGGGATAGCATAAAACAAAAAGGGCTTACAAAAATGCAAAACGCAGCACAGATCCGGCCGAATGGGATCGATACAAAGACCAGCAAAAGGTCACAAAGCAACTTATAAGAGCTACTAAAAGAGATTATGAAAGGAAACTTGCAAAGGACATCAAAATCAATAAGAAGAAATGTTATAGTTACAGAAAGGGAAAGTGGGTTGTCAAGAACAATTAAAAGCAAAATACTGTGGATGCTGGAAATCTGAAATAAAAACAAGCAGGTCTGGCAGCATCTGTGGAGAGAGAAGCACAGTTAACGTTTCAAGTCAATGACCCTTCTTCAGAACTGATAAAGATAAAGATAAATTATTTCCACTGGTTGGAGAATCTAGAACTAGGGGGCATAGTCTAAAAATTAGGACCAGACCATTCAGAAGAGATTTTAGGAAGCACTTCTTCACACAAAGGGTGGTAGAGGTTTGGAACTCTCCCCCACAAACAGCAGTTGAAACTAGAACAGTTGTTCATTTTAAATCTGAGATAGATAGATTTTTGTTAAGCAAAGATATTAAGGGATATGAGCCAAAGACAGGTATATGGAGTTAGACTTCAGATCAGCCATGATCTCATTGAATGGTAGGACAGGCTCGAGGGGCTGAATGGCCTACTCCTGTTCCTATCTTCCTGTGTTCCTATGAATGGCTTTCAACAAAATGTCATTTGAAAACCAGATGTAACATTAAAGTACAGCAGGATATGGTACAATAGCTATGTATTCAAGTATTCTTCATAAAAATTCAGGCTTTCCTCACTTTTTATCACAAATTCTGAATCTTAAGTTTAGGTTTTATTTTGATTTTCAGTTGCTGGGATTCTGATCAAATCATTCAATTCAGGGACGTTTCTGAGGCTAGGTGTGCCAATTTTTGAAATATAATTCATTCATGGAATGTGGGCGTCACTGGCTATGCCAGCATTTATTGCCCATCCCTAATTGCCCTTGAGAAGATGGTGGTGAGCTGCCTTCTTGAACCGCTGCAGTCCATGTGAGGTAGGTACACCCACAGCGCTGTTAGGAAGGGAGTTCCAGGATTTTGACCCAGCGACAGTGAAGGAACGGCGATATAGTTCCAAGTCACGATGGTGTGTGACTTGGACTGGAACTTGCAGGTGGTGATGTTCCCATGCATCTGCTGCCCTTGTCCTTCGAGGTGGTAGAGGTCATGGGTTTGGAAGGTGCTGTCTAAGGAGCCTTTGTGCGTTGCTGCAGTGCATCTTGTAGATGGTACACACTGCTGCCACTCTGCGTCGCTGGTGGAGAGAGTGAATGTTTGTGCATGGTGTGCCAATCAAGCGGGCTGCTTTGTTCTGGATGGTGTCGAGCTTCTTGAGTGTTGTTGGAGCTCCACCCATCCAGGCAGGTGGAGAGTATTCCATCACACTCCTGACTTGTGCCTCGTAGATGATGGACATGCTTTGGGGAGTCAGGAGGTGAGTTACTTGCCGCGGGATTCCTAGCCTCTGACCTGCTCTTGTAGCCACAGTATTTATATGGCTACTCCAGTTCAGTTTCTGGTCAATGATAGTCCCTAGGATGTTGATAGTGGGGGATTCAGCGATGGTAATGCCATTGAATGTCAAGGGGAGATGGTTAGATTCTCTCTTGTTGAAGATGGTCATTGCCTGGCACTTGTGTGGCGCAAATGTTACTTATCAGCTCAAGCCTGGATATTGTCCAGGTCTTGCTGCATTTCTACACGGACTGCTTCAGTATTTGAGGAGTCGCGAATGGTGCTGAACATTGCACAATCATCAGCGAACATCCCCACTTCTGACTTATGATTGAAGGAAGGTCATTGATGAAGCAGCTGAAGATGGTTGGGCCTAGGACACTACCCTGAGAAACTCCTGCAGTGATGGATCTACTTGAGTACTTTACTGATGTTGTGTTTGGACTTAATTGACCATGTTATCTCACAACTTTATTCAATCTAACCTCCCAACAGAGAGGGCAGTATTACAATATGATCAGCTCCTACACTATACTCAGCTCTCACACGACACTACATTCCCTCCCCACTTAAAAAAAAATGGTAACTTCACAATACAATATGACTCAACCAATCCCAACAATACCTCCAAGTTAACAGGTTGGGTTGTATTTTTGTTTTTCCTGTAATCACAACCAATACGTATATGACAGGTACAACTGGAGTAAATTGCATGTTAAAAATAAATTCTTTTGCCTCAACACCAGAATGTATATAATGAAAATCATCATTTGACAAGAAATAATGAAAAGAAAAACTTCTTTCCTGAAATAACACTGCAATATGTAGATGAATCAACGTCCACCTCTGAAGCCATGTTGCCACTAGGGATCGTACCCCTTCTTTGAACCAATATGATCATACGGACTTGGTGGTCAGTTGGCAAAGTGCATTTCCTACTGTACAGGTACTTATGAAACTTTGTAAAACTATAAATAATGGCTAACGCCTCTTTCTCAACTTGTGAGTAATTTTGCTGTGACTTTGTTAATGTACGTGAAGCATATACTACGGGCCTCTCCACACCAGCCTCCATTATGTAATATAGCACCAACCCTAACCCTTTTGATGAGGTATCGCATGCTAAAACCAGTTGTTTCTTGGAATCATAGTGGGTCAAAACAGCATCACTAATCGGTACTTTCTTCACTTCTTCAAATGTTTTCTGGAAATCTACAGACCACTCCCAAGCGATTCTGTTTTTGAGCAGTTCATACAGTGCGGTGACTGTGTTAGCTAAGTCAGGGATGAACTTAAAATAATACACAACAGTCCCTATGAATGTTCGAAGTTCTTTTTTGTTCTCTGGGCTCTTTGCTTTCAAAATCTCCGCCATCTATTTAGTGACCCAGGTATATTATTTTTAACACCATTAAGCAACACTTGTGCTTTTTTGCTTTGATGCCATACTCTTGAAGTCGATATAGGACTTCTTTCACCCTTACAATATGCTCTTCCTCTGTCTTACTGCAAATTAGAATGTCATCTAAGAAGCAGCACACTCCCTTCATCCTAATTAGTACCTGATCCTTGCACTCTGGAACACTGCAGGAGCAGAAGACACCGCAAATGGTAGCATTTCTTACTGGTACAAGCCTTTGTGTGTATGAATGGTAAGCAATTCCTTGCTCTTGCCAATTAATTCTAATTGCAAGTATGCATTTGACAGATCTATCTTACTGAACACGTTCCCATAGGCTAAATTAGAAAACAAATCTTCACTGGTAGACAGTGGTAAGTATTATTTTCAATCACCTTATTTACCGTTTGCTTGTAATCGCCACAAATCTGAACGACCCATCTGCTTTTTTAACTACCACCATTCATGTTCTTCACCTTTTTAATTACCCCGATCTTTCTAATCCATCTATATCTTCACTTACTGCTTCTAACTGGCGTAGCCTTGCAAAATATCAGCTGTACATTGTCCATTATCTTGACTTCAGCCGTGTAATACCTAATTTTATCATTTGGTCCTCCTTGTTCAAAAACCACTTTGTGCTCTCTTAGCACTTTTTCAAGGTCAGACATACTTTTACTGAACCAACTGTAGATAACTCAGCCCAGTATAACCATATTTTCATCAGCCACTTCCTTCCCATCAGGGAGACTTTGTTTCCTGCAACTACTACCAATAGCAAGTAATAGGATGCATCATCATCTTCCACCCTAACATAACATGACCTATCTCGAGGATACTGTTATTGGAATAACTCATCAGTTTCACACCAGTTTCGTGGAAGGGAATGTGACTTAGGGATTTCTTGTACTCTCCTTCCGAGATAACAGACACTGATGCAGCTGTATCAATGAGGAAAATGAGTTGTGAATCTTCTACTTTGATTTCGACTGTGGGTGCAGGAATTATATCTTCAGCTCCATTACTCTTGGCTTCTATGTGTTGTTTTTTGTTGCTCTCTCACAGAGTACAACCCCAGATCTTTCTGCTCGAGAAAATCAACTTCTGTTTCCATATCTATCATAAGCGCATTCAAGGACTTCCAGGCTCTCAAACTAGCTTTTGATCTACCCCGACCTCGACCTGTGCTTGATCGTGAACTGACCCAAACTGGTGCTTGACCTCAACTGGATGCTTCACTGCAACTTGGAGCTTGACGTGACTTGGAACATTACTATTTCTTCTACTCCTGCATGCCATATAGATATGACCAACTTTCCCACAGGCATAGCACTTTGACTGGAGATTGAGACTTTGAGATGGTTTGTAGCTACAATGGCAATGGCAACATCTAAACTTATGACTCTGATATTGTGGACTTGGCTGGCTTGGATCCCAAAGAAATCTGGTAGACCTCATCTGCTGGCTTGGAAAAAGAACTTCCTAGCAATTTATAACTATCTCTTTCTACCATTTCCACGGCCGTGGCCTCATCACAGGCCTCCCTCCACATCAGTTTATTTCCTTTACTAAACAGCTTTACCTGGACTTTAAGCCTCCACCAACATTGTTTGTAAGACGTATCTCTAAACTCACGCCATACCTGCAGTGACGGGAGAGTTTCTTTAACTCAAGAATATAATCTGCCACAGACACTAGGCAACTGTTTCCTTTGATGGACTGCATCTCAGTTGATTTCATTCTTAGTCATGCCATAATAGGAGTCTATAATCTCATTTATTTCGGTGTATCTCATAGGGCTGAATCTTATGCAGTACTGGGACTCCTGGCACCGGGCCAAAAAGGCAGGAGGATCCCCACTTCGGTGTTTTCATGACCCCTCCCCCCAAACCCCAGAGTGAACCCCTGGTCTTTTTCAATCAAAGTTTCAGAAGCCAGGATCCCTGTCCCTTTAAAGACAGGGATCATGCCTCCGTGAGCTGCTGGCCAATCAGAGGGCTGCAGCTCAACAGTATTGACAGCACCGCTGGGAGCGGTGGCCACTGCCAGTACTACAGAGGCCTTGGACCCAGGTCCAATGCTGCAACCCCAGACCAGAGGTAGGTGAGGCAGGGTCGCCGGGGCCAGTCCGGAAGGCCCATGTGAGGTGGGGGGCTGGGGGTTGTTATGCAGTCTGGGGGTAGGTGGGTCTCAGGGGGTAAACTGTTTCCCAGTGGGTGTCCTCCCTGGACCACACATTGTCCATGGAGAAGGGCCCCCCCAAGCCCACAGGGAGGGCACCTTGTGTTACAAGGCATCCACCCCACATGACGGAGGCAGCCCCCGGCATTGGTAAGATCCCAGTGGTGGCGGGAAGAGGCCCTTAATTGGCCCTTAATCGGCCACTTAAGGGCCTCAATTGGCCTCTGGGCAGGAAGGCTGTCATCGGCTTATCCTGTCCTGGGAAGACAGGCCCTCCACCCCCACCACCCTGCCACCCCCACCACCCGTCACGATACTCTGTGCGCACCCTCGCCTCCGACCCTGCCTCAAGGGGCCATACAAAATCCCAGCCATAGTACTGGGATCTGTTGGCCAGCACTGGTTAGACACTACATCAAAGGCATCTGGCTCCATCATGTTGAGGAAGACATTAACTTCATCTGAATTGCCTATTTTATTTGCTTTCATCCAAATGTTAAGCCTTCATTCATAATTACTCCAGTCCTCTTTGTCATGGTTGAATTTACCCATTGACCCCAAACAAGCATTTTGTGCCATTTTTTCATGCAAATGCATACACCACTCAGTCTAGATTAACATCTGCTTACAGTTCATATCTGACTCACCGAGCTCAGCAGGAACAACATGTGCATATGGAAGAATCTTTCTAAACCGCTCAAACATCCTCAAACTTAACTTCAGTGTTTCCAAAAAGTGTTATAATGTTCTCTGGTCCTTGTTTATTCCTAAGAAGCTTAAAAAATCCATCCCTTCTTCATTGCCATCTTTCTGTTATCTTTGCAGTGGAAGTAACTCACATAGAGACTCTACTTAATTGGCCATGTTGTCTCACTCCTTCATTCAATATAACCTCCCAACAGAAAGCGCACTATTACAAAATGATCAGCTCTTACCATATACTACAGTTGACAATATTAATACCATTATATTTCCTGTTCAAATTTAGATTGCACCATTTTGCAAAGTTCTCAGTTTGCAAACGTAGTGCACTGAGAACTCAGACTTAATTTAGTGCAGATTATTTAAAGACAGCAACAGACAGCAATTGTTTGCTGAAGTGAGAGAAGGAGTGAAGGGCTCGATTTACAGCACCGTGCCAGAGTGAAGGTGTGACATGAGAGACAAAATGGTCAGCAATGTCAGAGGGATCAACAAAAGAACCTCTTAGCAGCATGAGTATGTGAGTCTTGTAGAACACAATATTAGTCATGTGTTGACCTGCTTAATCATCAATAGAACCACATACCATGAAATTATGCTTCCTTTATTATTGGTACC
Source organism: Heterodontus francisci (assembly GCF_036365525.1). Lineage (NCBI taxonomy): Eukaryota > Metazoa > Chordata > Chondrichthyes > Heterodontiformes > Heterodontidae > Heterodontus > Heterodontus francisci. The sequence goes on from NC_090376.1 coordinate 112,587,096, forward strand.
GCAATCCTGAAATATGAGGGATACACTACTGTTTGAACAGAGGAGCAATTTTGACTGTGGTTAAGATCATGAGATAGCAGTCAGTGCATCACATCATCTGTACTTATCCAAGAAAGGACCAGGAGAATAGGAGAGAGTTGTCTATGAGGTGAGGTAGCAGAGTGTCATCTCCTACCATTGTACATATTAGGTACAGCTATTTGGGAATGACTGAGGCTACATTAGATGTCTACAATAGAGTTCTACCATCTACGTGAAGACCTGCAGGTCAAATCTAGTGACAGTATAGGACTATAAGTGATAGAGAAAGTCACCAGGTCATAAACTTCTATGCCGCAAGGTAGTTCCAGCAAACATTTGGTATAGGTCTTTTAGCTGACCAAAAGCACACAGAGTTGTTATTCAGTCCCTCCATTGACTTACATTAAGTATGCAATTATCAACACACAAATATCAAAGTAAATTTCTGCTTATCAAATGGTGGAGCAGGCTCAAGGGGCCGAATGGCCTACTCCTCCTCCTAATTCATATGTTCGTATTGTCACACACATTGGAGGTGCAATGATACAACATTCACAGAGTAACTATGAAGTGTTATGAAAAAACGGACTTTGTCTTTAAAAAATGAACCTTTATTTTTTAAAAGTGAAAAATGGTTCAAAATGGCTACCGAAGCAAAGAGGTTGTGTATTCAACCTTTTGTATATTCAAATAGTCTTGCAAACACAAAGGACAAATCCTCAAAGCTATCATAAACACATTCCAGAATTTAATCTCTTTTTAAAACAAAGGAGGTGTGAAGTAACCATGTCCTGAGCCATTGTGCAATCTCCATGGGTAAGAAACCAGAATGTCTCCGAACAGGAGGTAAGAAGTGACAGTTTTACCTTTTTAAAAGAAGACAGCAAGAAAGAAAGAGAGTGATCCAGAGGGTGAAGCTACTTGCAACTGTGGCATTCCAGAAAGCCAGAAAGCATATGCCCTGCTGGAAAAAATCTGACATCTACATCAAACAACAGAGAGAGAGCTAGAAGTGACCCACCATGTTCAACAGAGCCTCAATCAAGAGAGAAATCTACAATCATCACAGACCTGCAAACCTTTATAACTTGAGTCTCAAGAGAATTCAACAGGTTTATCAAAACCCTTCTCCACCAGCTAAAACCCACCTTACCTCTTTCCCTTTCTCTATCTGTTTCTTGTGTGTGTGTTTGTGTGTGTGTGTGTGTGTGTGTAGGTGAGTGAATGCATGAGTGAATGTGGTTGCACCAATTTCGGGATAAGGCATATTGATCAATAAACAATTGGCTTTCTGTTTGTTAAAACCTACAAGGAAACCTGCCGCTGTCTGTTTATTTGAAAAATAAAATACAAAGGGGTTAACCTCTTAATACAAATAAACTTGCTGCAGTCAGGTGGGGAGTTGAACAGTGGGAACTACCCACAACACACTATGTGGCAGTAACAGCATGTATGAATGTATGTTCCCTGGAAGCTTGCAGTATTTCTTCATTTTGAGGCAATCATCAATACCACCATTATTTGTACAAGAAGCTGGAAGGTTGACTGCTGCACAGAAATTCCACAGAAATTTTCCCACCAAAGCTTCAGAGGAAGAAACATGGAATTCCTGGAAGAATTGCATGAACAAGCACGAGAATACCTACAGAAATTCATCCTCCATGGGTACTATCTGTAGTCATGACTCCTGACATCTTTGCAGCACCCAAAGATATAAGAGGAGCAAAGTTACAGCAAGGCAAATGTAAGGATTGTGATTGAATTTACAGCTCCTACAGGATCTTGAGAATGACTGATTAAAAAAAAAATTCCTGGAAGCATTGAACAAATCCGATAGCATCCGTGGATAGAACAAAAGAATTGATGTTTTTTGTGTGTTCCGGTTTTGATACTTTATCCGCTGGATTTCCAGCAAATTCAGTTTTTGCTTTTTGTTTTATCTCATGAATGATTATTTTCTGATGCACAACTTCTCCCTGCAAGAGTCCTCACCATGGAGGAACAATAATAGAATCCAGTAACTGTGATACTGCAGGAGATTGAGGGTAACAATAAATAAATAGCTACAGAACCACTGTGACAGAAGGCATTAGTAAGCAATGTTATATCTCCAATCCACAATGTCTGTCAGCTCAACTTCCCCACCGGAAGCACAGGATTACAGTATTGTTCCATGAGTCCCAATTATCCCAGTTCAGCTCGAAGACAGATCACAGAAGAAACTCTGAGATATCATTCTCAGCATAGTTGGAGAGTAGATACATATCACAGAATCACAGAATCGTTACAACGCAGAAGGAGGCCATTCGGCCCATCTCGTCTGCACTGGCTGTCTGAAAGAGCAACTCCCTCAGTTCCAATCCCCTGTCTTCTCCCCATAACCCTGCATATTCTTCCTTTTTAGATTACTGTCTAATTCCCTTTTGAATGCTTCAATTGAACCTGCCTCCACCACGTTCTCAGGCAGCGCATTCCAGACCTTAACCACTCGCTGCGTGAAAAAGTTTTTCCTCATGTCACTTTTGCTTCTCTTACCAAATACTTTAAATTTGTGCCCTCTCGTTCTCGATCCTTTCACAAGTGGGAACAGTTTCTCTCTATCTATCTGTCCAGACCCCTCATGATTTTGAATACCTCTATCAAATCACCTCTCAGACTTCACTTCTCCAAGGAAAACAGTCCTAACTTCTCCAATCTATCTTCATAACTGAAATTCCTCATCCCTAGAACCATTCTCGTGAATCTTTTCTGTACTCTCTCCAATGTCCTCGCGTCTTTCCTCAAGTGAGGCACCCAGAATTGGACGCAATACTCCAGCTGAGGCCGAACTAGTGTCTTATACAAGTTCAACAGAACTTCCTTGCTCTTGTACTCTATACCCCTATTAATAAAGCCCAGGATACTGTATGCTTTCTCAACCTGTCTGACCACCTTCAATGACCTTTGTACATATATACCTAAGTCCCTCTGCTCCTGCACCCCCTTTAGAATTGTATGCTTTATTCTATATTGTCCCTCCATCTTCTTCCTACCAAAATGAATCACCACATTTCTCTGCATTGAACTTCATCTGCCACCTGTCTGCCATTCCACCAACTTGTCTATGTCCTTTTGAAGTTCTATACTATCCTCCTCACAGTTGACAATGCTTCTAGGTTTCATATCATGTGCAAGCTTTGAAATTGTGTCCTGTACACCAAGGTCTAGGTCATTAAAAAATATCAGGAAAAGCAAGGGTCCCAACACTGATCCCTGAGGAACTCCACTACAAACCTTCCTCCAGCCTGAAAAACATCCATTAACCACTACTCTTTTTTCCCTGTCACTCAGCCAGTTTCGTATCCATGTTGCTACCATCCCTTTTATTTCATGAGCTACAAATTTGCTCACACGTTTGTTGTGTGGCACTGTATCAAACACCTTTTGAAAGTCCATGTACACCACATGAACAGCATTGCCCTCATCAGCCCTCTTTGTTACCTCCTCGAAAAACTCCAGCAAGTTAGTTAAACATGATTTTCCCTTAAGAAAGCCATCCATATGACCTCAAATTAGGGATGTACAGACCTCATAAATTCCCATTGTTTTGTCCTCCAATTTATCAATTCACATGTTGAAGAGTGTCTTCCAGAAGATAGCTGTCAAAGACAACGTTGCTAGTTGCTTCTGATAACATCAAGTGGTAAATTTTCCAAGTGATCTTCCCCATAGGCAAAAAGTATCAGAATTCATAGATGCACTGTCCTTTATTATCTGTCCACTCATTCATTGAATAATGCTGAAAATAGAGACATTATGTTGAAGCTTTTTGTCTTGCACTCATCAGGACAATCTGCAAGAATGCTAACAATTACACTGACAACCAATTTAAGATTGTCAGTCGAGCTCTCAGTGTGGTGCATTTGCATGTACTGGAAGCTACATATATTAATACACAGGGTCCTGTTCTTTGCAGACAGAAAGAATATGTATAAACATTGCACCTGTTTCAGCTGAACAAAATAAGTGATAGCAATTCGCTGGTTCATTCCTCAGGGCAATGCCTTGACCAATCAGAGTCAAGCTGCCTGGTTTAAATTTCAAACAAAGCTTGGTAGTTAACTGTCAGTCGCCGTTAACTGGTGTATTCTCCATGGCAATGCCTCTCCAATCAGAGTGCACTTGCCAACCAATCAGCACTCTCTTCTCATACAGTATAAACTTGTTGTTTTCCCTTACATTGGTATCCTTTCAGATTGTCCTGATGAGTGCAAGATGAAAAGCTTCGACATAATGTCTCTCTTTTCAGCAATACTCAAATTCTGTGCTACCAAATGACCATTCATTGAATGGAAAATTTTGCCAGGGTGCATAACTTGTGCATGTAGTGTGAACGAATTATGTAAAGTGGATTTGCTCATTGCTTTATTTTTCATTAAGTCTCAGTTGGTACCATGTTGATATTTAAAGCTAAGTTTATTGTTGACTCAAACTGATACTTAGAAACTGACAAAAGGATTTGCTTTTTAACAGAGTTTTCCACTGCTTGCATCATGATTCCAGATTGCATGCTTTGTGAATAGTCAAGCCGGCTGTGCACTTTGCAGAGGTTGGGAAATAGCAAACAATGTTTTGTTTTCTCTCAAGGCAACTAGCCTCTCAAGAGATGGATCCAGCAGCAACGATGTATTTTTAACTTCTAGCAACCAATGACTAGTGCAGCTGATCGTTTACACTAGTCACAGAGAATGCAAATGACTATCATTTGTTACAGCACTGGCAGCTCTGCCCTAAGAAGTGTCACAAAATGTAGCAGTTGAAAGTACAATGATGCCAATCGTGGCAGATGTCTAAACAAACCATTGATATCCAGTCCAGAGCGTCTACATCAATACAAATAGAATCTACAGATCCAAGGTGTATTCAACTGGAAGTTAGTAAATGCTATTTGTATTGCATGCTCGTTATCCTCTCTGAACATGACATTGATGGAAAGAGTTGGTCGTGAGCTTCAAAAAATTCTTAGATACCAACACCAACTTCCATAGTCCCTTTAATGTAGAAAATAGTCTCAAGACTGTTCACAAGGGAATGGGAAAAATTAAACAGATGTTGAGTCAAAGAAGAGGAGATTAGAGGATGGGTTTTCAGAAACATTTTAAAGGTGGAAAGGGAGGTGGAAAGGTAGAGGGGTATAGGGAGGGAATTTTGACAGTGGGACCTAACAACTGGAAGCATGTCTCCCTGTTGTGGAGCAGAATAAGAAGCTGGAGTCAGTGGAATGGAAAGTTTGAGGGAGGGCTTGTAGGGCTGAAAGAGAGATCAGAAATAGTGAGTCCATTGGTAGATTTAAACATAAGAATTAAAATTTAAAATTTGAAGTAATGGGGTCCAGAAGCCAATATAAGTCAGTAAGATCTGGGGTTATGCGAAAGCAGGACTTGGTGTGTGATAGGAAATGGGCAGAAAAGCTCTGGATAAGTTGAGAGTTATAGAGAGTGGAAGATGGGAGAACAGCCAAGAGATTAATCAGGTTTGCAGATGACAAAGGCCCGGGTGAAGGTTTCATTGGAAGATGGGCTGAAGTCGCAGAAGAGGCAAGCAATGTTACAACGCTGGAAGTAGCTGGTCTTTGTAGGTCAAATAGAATACCAAACTTACAAACAGTCTGCTTCAGCTTGAGATAGTGGTCAGGGAGGATAATCAATGGCAAGGTTAATGACTTGTGGTTGGGTCGGAAGATGATGGCTTCAGTCATACCAATGTTTAGCTGAAGGAAGTTACAACTCAGATCCTCATCCAGTTATTGGATGTCAGTTTGACCGAGACGTGTTTTTTGATGAGAAACGGGAGAGAGACAAGAATAGAGCCTTGGTGTATTCCAGTCGGAATGGTGTGAGAATGGGACAAGAAGCCATTGCTACAGACACTTAATTGTGTAATTTATAGGTTAAAGTGCAATGAAGTGAGGGCAGTCCCATTGGAGGAGAGACATTGGAGGATGATTATGTGGCGATGGTGTAAAGGGCTGCAGGAAGGATGAGGAGGAATAATGCACCATGCTCACGTCACAAAGTCATTAGTAACTTTGGTTTGCTCAAGTTGGTGTTGTGAGAAGAATGAAAATCTGATTGGATAAATTCACATAGGATGTTGCAGTAAAGTTAGGCACACAGCTGGGAGACATCAACAACCTAAGGGTTATGGAAAGGAAAGGGAGATTGGAGATGGAGCGATAATGAGGAGTCAAGAGTGCATTTTTTGAAGAGGAAAGTGCTGATGGCAGTTTTGAAAGAGATGATTATCTCGACTGAAGAGACAGATCAATGGCAATATTAGCTAACATGGGGAACAGGAAGGGAAGTTGAGTCTTAAGAATTTAATGATAATGCCGCGGAAATAGGTAGATCTGATGGATGAGAATAAGCTTAGAGAGTCAGGCAGAAACATGGGGGAGAAAATACAGAGATATGGAGATTCACAGCTAGAATGGGGAGGACTGGTGGAGAATTGACTCAGTGGGCAAGGGAAAGTAAAGGGAAAGGAGAAGCTGAATGGATGGTTTCTACTATGGTAATGTAGAAATCCATGAACTCTTCACACTTGCTGTTGGAGGAGTGGGTGGAACAGGCAGGGCAGAGCAGTTTAAGTATGTGGTCAGTCGTTGCGAAAAGCAGCTTGGGGTTACATTCGATTATTTTTGTCTTCCAAGGACAATCGTGGAGTATTGGAATGGTATGAGCAAATAAAAAGCCCTGTCCAACTTCATGTGGTTGACCAAGATCTGGATGGTTAAGCCAACTGTGCAACAAGTACACTCATAGAAACATAGAAAATTTATGGCACAGGACACCATTTGGTCTTCCATGTCTGTGCCAGCTGCAAAAGAGTGATCCAGCCTAATCCCACTATCCAGATCTTAGTCTGTAACCCTGTAGGTTACGGCACTTCAAGTGCATATCCAAGTAATTTTTAAATGTGATGAGGGGTTCTGCTTCAATCATACAATCAAGCAGTGAGTTCCAGATCCCCACCACCCTCTGGGTGAAAAAAATTCCCCTCAATTCCCCTCTAATCATTTCTATAAATTACTTTAAATCTACGCTCCCTGGTTATTGATCTGTCTGCTAAGGGAAATAAGTTCTTCCTAGCTACTCTATCTGGACCCCTCATAATTCTATACACCTCAGTTAATTTTCCCTTAGCCTCCTCTGTTCCAAAGAAAACACCCAGCCTATCCGATCTTTCCTCATAGCTGAATTTCTCCATTTCTGGGAGCAACCTTGTAAATCTCCTATGTACCCTCTCTTATGCTATCACATCCTTCTTGTATTGCAGTGACCAGAACTGTACACAGCACTCTTACTGTGACCTAATTAGTGTTTTATACAGTTCCAGCATAACCTCCCTGCTCTCATATTCTATGCCTCGTCAAATAAAGGAAAGCATCCTGTATGTCCTCTGAGCATTTTATCTACCTGTCCTATTACTTTCAGGAATTTGTGGACATGCAGTCCAAGGTCTCTCTGTTCCTCTACACTTCTCAGTATCCTACCATTTATTGTGTATTCCCTTGCCTTATTTGCCCTCCCCAAATGCATTTCCTCACTTCTCCAGATTGAATTCCATTTTCCACTTTTTGCCCACCTGACCAGTTCATTGATATCTTTTTGCAGTCTACTGCTTTCTTCTTCACTATCAACCACGCAGTCAATTTTTGTATTGCATGCAAGCTTCTTTATGTCCTCTAGTTTTAAGTCCAAATCATTAATATATATCATGAAAAGAAAGTGTCCCAGTACTGAGCCCTGCAGAACCCCACTGGAAACAGCCATCCAGTCATATAAAATCACCCATTGACCATTACTCTTTTCTTCCTGCCGCTGTGACATTTTTGGTTCCATCTTGCAACGTTCCCTTGAGGAGTCCTAGGAGGCTGGCGAAATAAGGTGAAATGCAAACTGGGAGGCGGGAGTGGAGTGTGGCTGTCACATGCAAGATGGAGGCTGATCAGGAGTGTGTTGGAATAGTTAAATCTAGAAGTATCAAAGGCAGATATCTTGATCCACTGGAGTGTAGATTGCTGATTTGGGGTAGAGTTGCGACGCTCAGTTCATCACACTGATCATTAATGGACATCATTAGGGACTTAGCTCTTGGGAGAGGGAAGGTTTGAAAGCATTAAGAACTCAAGGACATTGTAGAGCATCTGAGACTCAGGAACTGGATGGAGATATCAGACATGGAGGCAAGCTGCAGAACGTCAGATTGATCGAAGTTTGTAATACTATCTGGTAGAGTTCCAGTCCACTTTAATTACTAGTCATCAGTGTACTTTCATGTTGTTATCCATATCCATTGAATCAAAGAATGAAACAGCATAGAAGGAAGGCATTTAACCTACTATGCCTGTGCTGACTCTTTGCTAGAGCTATCCAATTAGTAAAAAGAACAGAAGAAATAGGAGCAGGGGTAGGCTTTATGGCCCTTCAAGCCTGCTCCAGCAATCAATATGATCATGTGATTTTTTTTTATTCATTCATGGTATGTGGGCATCGCTGGCAATGCCAGCATTTATTGCCCATCTCTAATTGCCCTTGAGAAGGTGGTGGTGAGCTGCCTTCTTGAACCGCTGCAGTTCATTTGGGGTAGGTATACCCACAGTGCTGTTAGGAAGGGAGTTCCAGGTTTTTGACCCAGCGACAGTGAAGGAACGGCGATATAGTTCCAAGTCAGGATGGTGTGTGACTTGGACTGGAACTTGCAGGTGGTGATGTTCCCATGCATCTGCTGCTCTTGTCCTTTGAGGTGGTAGAGGTCACGGGTTTGGAAAGTGCTGTCCAAGGAGCCTTGGTGCATTACTGCAGTGCATCTTGTAGATGGTACACACTGCTGCCACTATGCGTCGGTGGTGGAGGGAGTGAATGTGGATGGTGTGCCAATCAAGTGGGCTGCTTTGTCCTGGATGGTGTCGAGCTTCTTGAGTGTTGTTGGAGCTGCACCCATCCAGGCAAGTGGAGAGTATTCCATCACACTCCTGACTTGTGCCTTATAGATGGTGGACAGGCTTTGGGGAGTCAGGAGGTGAGTTACTCGCTGCAGGATTCCTAGCCTCTGACCTGCTCTTGTAGCCACAGTATTTATGTGACTACTCCAGTTAAGTTTCTGCTCAATGGTAGCCCCTAGGATGTTGATAGTGGGGGATTCATCGATGGTAATGCCATTGAATGTCAAGGGGAGATGGTTAGATTCTCTCTTGTTGAAGATGGTCACTGCCTGACACTTGTGTGGCGCAAATGTTACTTGCCACTTATCAGCCCAAGCCTGGATATTACCCAGGACTTGCTGCATTTCTACACAGACTGCTTCAGTACTTGAGGAGTCGTGAATGGTGCTGAACATTGTGCAATCATCAGCGAACATCCGCACTTCTGACCTTATGATTGAAGGAAGGTCATTGATGAAGCAGCTGAAGATGGTTGGCCCTGAGGAACTCCTGCAGTGATGTCCTGGAGCTCAGATGATTGATCTCTAACAACCACAGCCATCTTTCTTTGAGCTAGGTATGACTCCAACCAGCAGAGAGTTTTCCCCCGATTCACATTGACTCCAGTTTTGCTAGGGCTCCTTGATGCCATACTCGGTGAAATGCCACCTTGATGTCAAGGGCAGTCACTCTCACCTCACCTTCTACCTCAAATCCACCTTCATACAGTATCCCCATATTGCTTGATCCCCTGAGTATCCAAAAATCTATCGATCTGTCTTGAATATACTCAAAAACAGAGCATCTACAGCTTGCTGGGTGGATTCTGGTTGTGGCTGCTGCTGGAGCTGGTTCAAGAAGAGTCTCTAGGCAGAAAGAAGAGTGGAAATGGTGTAACAGGCCAGAGAGTGTGCTCCAAGGGTCTCTGATGCAAAACTGGAGGCTTCAGTGCAGGAGGTGGACAGCAGTAGTGAGGTCCTCTTCCCTCAGGTAACCCAAAGCCATTCGGATCAGATAGCTATCGCTGCCAATGCTAACAGTCTCGCTCCGAGGACCTGGATGTAGTGTCACAAAAAGTTCAATGAACTCATGAGTGATCAAGGTCAGTGAATGCATTTTTCAATGCCATATTCTTGCACATGAATCACTAGCCTCACATTTTGCTCCAGTGGCGCAGTGGTTAGCACCACAGCCTCACAGCTCCAGTGACCCGGGTTCAATTCTGGGTACTCCCTGTGTGGAGTTTGCAAGTTCTCCCTGTGTCTGCGTGGGTTTCCTCCGGGTGCTCCAGTTTCCTCCCACATTCCAAAGACTTGCTGGTTGATAGGTTAATTGGCCATTATAAATTGCCCCGAGTATAGGTAGGTGGTCGGGAAATATAGGGACAGGTGGGGATGTGGTAGGAATATGGAATTAGTGTAGGATTAGTATAAATGAGTGGTTGATGATCGGCACAGACTCGGTGGGCCGAAGGGACTGTTTCAGTGCTGTATCTCGAAACTAAACTAAATTTGTCACACCCCCTGCACTCACCTAACAACAATCTCGATCAGGAAGGACTGGTTCAGGTTCAACTGGAGTATTGTGTCCAGTTCTGGGTACCATACTTTTGGAAGGATGTTAAGGGAGCAGAGGGTGCAGAAAAGATTCAAGAGAATGGTTCCAGAGATGAAAAACTTCAATTCGATAAATAGGTTAGAGAAGCTGGTTCTGTTCTTCTTGGAGAAGAGAAGATTAAGAGGAGATTTGATAGAGGTGTTCAAAAATATGAGAGGTCTAGTCAGAGTAGATAGGGAGAAACTGTTCCCATTGGCCAAAGGATCCAGAACTAGAGGACACTGATTTAAGGTGATTGGTCAAAGAAACAACAGCAACGTGAGGAAAAACTTTTTTTACGCAGTCAGTGCTTAGGATCTGGAATGCACTGCCTGAGAGTCTGATGGAGGCAGATTTAATCAAGGCCTTCAAAAGAGAACTGGATAATTATCTGAAGAGAAAAAACATTTGCAGGGCTATGCGGAAAAGGCAGGGGAGTGGGACTAGGTGAGTTGCTCTTGCAAAGAGCCGGCAGGGACATGACGGGCTGAATGTCCTCCTTCTGTGCTGTAACCATTCTATGATTCTATGATTCATATCCAACATTCATTGTCTCACCTCACCATGACCATCACACAGTTAGGACTGCTGCAAGCCTCACATCACCCAAATACATTGCACCACACTTACAGACACACTTTCCTCTCTCTCGCAGTACAAGGTGGTCCATAATCAGAGGCAACGGCACCTAACTGGCCAGGGACAGGCACGGCTGCCTGCCCTCAGCCCCATGAAAGAAACAGTGCTGGAAATAATTGATGCAGCCACAGCTGAGACTGTGGCCAGTGGCTGGGCTGAAACCAAAGAGGGTGATGGTATGTTCCTACCTAATTCACCTTCTCACATCCCACTTCGCTCTCATCCCACAATCTCTTGTGATTTACATACTGCAACCTCTAGCTTTTGTGCCCCTTCTTCCCTCACTGTAACCCTATCCTTTGTGCCTTTATCCTTTCAGATACCCATGAACTGCCACCTGGTCAGCCTGAAGTGCAAGAAGACCAACGAAGAAGAAACAATGTCACTCGATCCCTCACTCACATGAACTTTAGAGGGTAACATAGAGACGGGATCTGCACATGGTGATTGACCAGGCATGAAAGGGCTGCAGCCAAGGCAGGGGTAAGGATAGTGCGGGTGCCAGCTGCCCTGATGACGAGGTTGTGCCTGAGTTCTGCTGCAGAGGACTCAGATGCAGACATCGATGGAGCTGTGTACAGAAAAAGGCTGATGTGTATGCGCACAGAAATGCTTGGTGCCTTGGCAAGCCTGTTACAGAGACTGCTCTCACTGTCAAGAAGCATGAAAGAATCTGGCTCCAACTTGGCACAGGGCTTTGCACAAAGCTTGTCGCCTATCCTTTCCAGCATGGAAGTGGTTGCGAACTCTTGTGGACCTGGGGGAGTACCAGTGACACTCCGTGTAGAATGAGCCTGCTGTTCTCTCTCAGGATGACAGCATTTGTGCTGTCACCACTGCCAGTCGCCAGTGTCCCTGCTGTTGCCTGTCAGCGAGCCAGCACAACTGCTACTGCCCATGCCCAGGTCGTGCTGTCCCAGGCTGGGCCTTCTAGTCCCACAGCTGCTCGAGGGTATCTTGCAAATCCTTCTGCAGTCTTTCCCACTGAAAGTTAGCAACCATGCTGCAGCCACTGGGAGAGCACTGCGTAGGAGCACCCAGCCAGGCAAAAGCACCCAGATGACAGGCGCTAAGGGAATGCTCAAAGTGATTAGTTGACTTTTTTATGGAACGTTGTGTGGCTTGTTGGATAAAGTTGGTTCTGGGATGGTTTCTGCTAATCTGCCAAAGTTAAGACAACTGATTGAAAGAACCCTTGAGGAATTTCCAGAATTTCTACGTAAAAATACATTCCTAAATTTGCCTTCATTCTTTTGATGATGATCTGAAACTTCTATCCTTTACTGACTCACTGACCAGTTGAATATCTATTTCCTACTTATCTTTTCAAAACCCCTCATAACATTGAACATTTCTGTAGAACTCTTCTTAATCATTTCTGTTGTAATGAAAGGCACCCCAGTTTGTTTAGTTTTTCTTATTTCCATCTTGTCCCTTTAATGTAACAAACTAAATGCTGTCATTAATTAATAAGTGATCAATCAGCTTTTAATTGTTGTTTGGTGAGGGAAGTTGACAGGTGTTTAAAGGGAGACTCCTGAAGTATGATGGACGTTTTCAAGATTTCTATATTTGCAAATGTGAATGAGGTTCCTTATGATTTCTTGAAGCCAAAAATGTGTGAAGTACTTTCAGTGGAAAATACTCTTCTATACTTTCCTTCCCTTTGAGGCATTTTACATGTTAATTGATTTGTTATCAAAGTAACCAGTTTGGCATTGCTCTCAGTGCACTCACTGGAAGGTGACAGTTTTTATTTTATATATTACAGTTGCTCATCGTGCTCGGACTCTGGAAAAGTATACAATACAAGCGGTGTAAAGTTGATGAGTTCGGTTTGACAGCAATGTGAGAATGATTCAAATAGCAGTGCTAAATAGTTTCCCATGGAATTTTTACTTTCCATCCCACATTACCCTCAGGACTTTGTTTACAGTACTGCATGTGCGTTTTTATGAGGTATGCTAGTCGGGACATTCTGTACAACTGGGAACGAGCTGATCTGCATGCTCACAAAGTCAATTATACCCTGTGGCTGTGAATGGGTATATATTACATTCACAAATGCGGAAAATGGCAGGAAATATGTGTACATCACTGTGCAGTGTCTGAAAATAGAAGCAAAGAGGCTGAGAGCCAACCAAGTTACAAGAAAATAATTAATTTCAGTGTTATTTTTAAAGGTTATTTGCTGTCCGACTGCCTAAACTTTGGGTATATAGATCAATGTGACTTTCTCCATGAACAAAGATAGAGTAACATTTTCCAAATGCCTGCAGTAACTTTGGTGAAAGATCAATGGCAACCCTGAAGACACAGCGTAAGCCATAGAAATTTTGCCCTTGTCAGAAGCCACTTTTCATTTTACATTTATATGTGTTGGACTTGATCAGTTCATTTTCTAGCTGTGTTGTTAGCTTAATTTGCAGACTAACCTACTGAGTAAAGTTTCCATTGTTTATAAAAACATTAGCTGATTTCCTATTGCATTGCACACAGAGAATAGGATTTAGTGGAGCCGGCGGAACTCCTGGCGCTGGGACGAAAAGGTGAGAACCCCGCCTCGGCCATTCGGAGTCCCTCCATCTCTATTTCATGGCATTTGGCCAATAAACCACTCGACGCCGGGATTCCTGTCCTTTTAGAGACGTGGATCCCGCTTCCAAGAGTTGCAGGCCAATCAGAAGGCCAGCAGTTCAGTAGTATCGGCAGTGCACACCGGGAGCGTTGGACACTGCTGGTACTACAGGAGGCCTTGGAACCAGGCCCAGAGTTGCAGACCTGGACCTCAGGAAAATGAGGTGGGGTTGCCGGGGCCAGTCCGACTGGTGCCAGTGATGGGGAAGGGAGGGGGAATGCAGGGGGAGAAGGGTTCAGGGAGGTGGGTGGTTTGCCGCTGGGGCTTCTCCATGGGTCACAGATTGCCCACAGAGGAGGGAACCCCCACCCAATTCCTCAGGGAAGTCGCCTCATTTTACTGGGAAGCATTGTGAACTGTGAGGAGGATAGTATAGAACTTCAAAAGGACATAGACATGTTGGTGGAATGGCAGACAGGTGGCAGATGAAGTTCAATGCAGAGAAATGTGAAGTGGTAGGAAAAACATGGAGAGACAATATAGAATAAAAGGTAAAATTCTAAAGGGGGTGCAGGAGCAAAGGGACCTGTGTGTATATTTGCAAAAGTCATTGAAGGTGGCAGGACAGCTTGAGAAAGCCGCCAATAAAGCATACAGTGTCCTGGGCATTATTATTAGGGGCATAGAGTATAAGAGCAAGGAAGTTCTGTTGAACTTGTATAAGACACTAGTTCGGCCTCAGCTGGAGTACTGTGTCCAATTCTGGGTGTCGCACTTGAGGAAAGACGCGAGGGCATTGGAGAGAGTACAGAAAAGATTCACGAGAATGGTTCCAGGGATGAGAAATTTCAGTTATGAAGATAGATTGGAGAAGTTAGGACTGTTTTCCTTGGAGAAGAGATGGCTGAGAGGTGATTTGATAGAGGTATTCAAAATCATGAGAGATCTGGACAGAGTAGATAGAGAGAAACTGTTCCTACTCATGAAAGGATTGAGAATGAGAGGGCACAGATTTAAAGTATTTGGTAAGAGAAGCAAAAGTGACATGAGGAGAAACTTTTTTCACGCAGCGAGTGGTTCAGGTCTGGAATGCACGGCCTGAGAATGTGGTGGAGGCAGGTTCAATTGAAGCATTCAAAAGGGAATTAGACAGTTATATAAAAAGGAAGAATATGCAGGGTTACGGAGAGAAGGCAGGGGAATGGATCTGAGGGAACTGTTCTTTCAGAGAGCCAGTGCAGACACGATGGGCTGCATGGCCTCCTTCTGCACTGTAATGATTCTGTGATTCTGTAATCCAATTCCTTTTTTAAAGCCATATATTCTGTCTTTAGTTTTACATAATCCTTTGATTTTATATTATTCATAGTTAACATAGCAAAATGTACAGTAATTTGGGAAGCAGAGAAGTAGAGATGGCTGAGTATAAGGGTTTCTCTGTACTAGAGGTTGAGAAGTTTAGATGTAAAACTGAGGTGCTACAGCACCATTACAGTGTGACAGATTTGCATAGACACAGTACATTATAAATGTGAACATATGAATTTAGTTGGCATCTTTCCATCTATGAAAGATGATGGACACGCAGCAAATAATCCATTTAGTTTGGGCGTCTTCTCTTGGTGCACCTTTGCTGATGGTTGTGAAGGCCAATCGATGAGAAGCAGGTTCTGCCACAAGTGCCACACGTGAAGCTGCCAAGTGACACTGTGAGTTGTTGTCTTTGATGCTGGCGGCCATTGCCAAGCTGAGGTAGCAACTGGTCATCATGGTTGTGCACGCTGGTCCACAGGATGTGTCACCAATTCCCTCTTTCACCAGCTAGTGACTCCCAGGCACAATAGTAGACATTTAGGGCCTTCATGTCACGCTTGCAAAGCATCCTTGAAGCGGAGCTTTGGGCACCCCACTGGTTGTCTGGCCCCGCCTCACCATATATAAGGTCCTTGGTATGCGACTGTCTTCCATCCTACAGATGAGTCCAATCCACTGAAGTCGCCCCTGTTTGATTAGTGCCAATGCACTTGAGAGCTCTGCCTTTGAGAGGACTGTTGCATTTATGATTTTGTCCTGCCAGGATATACCTATAATGCGTCACAGACAGTGAAGATGTTTTCCTGGTAGCTGTAAGTCGCCCATGTTTCACAGCCACACAGCAAGATGCTGAGAACACAGGCCTTATAAACCATCAGCTTGGTCCAAAGGGTCAGCTTGGTGTTATCCCATGTGCGTTTTGCAATGCGGCCAAAGGTGGTAGCTGCTTTCCCTATGCGTGTATCGATCTCTGCATCAAGGGACAGATTATCAGTCACTGTGGACCCAGAATTTTCTACACACTTCAAATGGGTGTTATTTAATGTGATCGGGGTGGAGATGCAACACCTTCTCCCATGGTTTTCTTGACGCTTATAGTCAGGGAGAACAAGTTACAGGCATAGGAGAGACAGTCCATTAGTCTTTGCAGGTAAGTTTCTGTGTGAGCGACTAGCACAGCATCATCAGCGTAGAGGAGTTCTCTGATCAGGACATAATGTGTTTTTGTCTTTGCTTTCAGCCTTGATAGATTGTGGAGCTTGCCGTCTGACCTAGTGTGCAAATAGACTCCTTTCATATCTGCAGGGAAGGCAAAGGTCAGGAGCATGGAGAAGAAGATGCCAAACAGAGTGGGGGCTAGGACACATCCCTGTTTGTTTATAGTTTATAATGGGAAAGATGGATACAAACTATGCCAAAAACATGACAACAGGTAGTAAGGTTTTGTAAATAGGATTACATACAGATGTAAATTTTTTATTTATATCACAGTAGATGTTTATATTCTAATCTACATACAAAGGTATCTAGCCAATGCACCAAATTTATTTTTGAGATCTGTAGTTAGTCAAGGACTTCAGATCAGGGACAACATTGCCCCTCTAGTTTTCTCAACAAGGTGCCTCATTGCAACCTTAGAAAAAGACCATCTTACTGAACCTGTGTGAACTCTTTCATTTTCCATGTCACCCATATGGGTTTCCACTAAATCCACTTGTTTGTGAGCCTTTGAGGAAGCTCTGAAAATAAGGTTGGTTCTTTTGGACACTACTAGGCGCATTTTTAAAGCTTTTGTTTTTTTTTAATTTAGTAAGGAACTGCCTACTGTAGCCCAATGTAACTGGCAAATGGAGTTGCATTTTTTTAATGTCATTTACAATAATTTAAAATCTGGTTACTTACTGGGAGAGAAATTGACAATGATAAAAATGCTTATTTTTGGGATATACCACATTTTCAGCTGCATTAATTAAATTGCACCTAATTGACACTCTTAACATCAAGATTTTTTTAAGCAAAATGTTTTTTTTAAAAGAATTATTTTTGAAAATGCTGCCCAATTGTGCTAGTTCATGGGAGATTTTGTGTTTGGAGAATGAAGTTGAGTGGAAATAGGCACAAATTCAGACGCAAATTATGCCCCAATCATCGATTGCATCCAAAGCAGAAACTCGATCCGATCACTCTTACAGTTTAGGGCTTTTTAGTACTTCAGTACTCTTCTTCAATGATCCCCTAATAGACCGCTACTTTCCTTTTGATATTGATCGTCCTGCCCAGATGCAGTAGAATAGTACTGGGCTACATCCTGTATCATCGAGGCCTAATGGTGTCCAATCATTCACTGTAAACAAGCATGTGACTATGGGCTGGATTTTACATTGCGCAGAAGGGAGCTAGCCACTGACATAAAAGTCGGTGGCGAACCCGCTTCCGCCTGGCCCGGGGATCCGACCCGCATTTTACGGGTCCCCGGGTTTTAACTGTTCTGAGGAGGGACTTCTACCCGCTTGAGGGAGGAGGTCCTGCCACATTGAGCTGCCAGCCAATCATCCGGCCGACAGCTGTTAGTCCCAGCAGTGCCACCCGCCACTGCAGTCCAGCCGAGGACATGGAGCCAGGAGTCCAGGTAAGTTAGGGTTGATTTGCTGGACGAATTGGTTGCACCCTGGCGAGGCAATGATGGTTGTTTGGTGGAAAAGCGGGCGTCTCGGGTCCTGGAGGTGGTTGGGGAAGCGGGGGTGGCCCTCAATCGAACACCCTGTGCTGGTTTATCTGGGGCACCTTGCTCCCCCCCCCCCCCGCCCCCCCCCCCCCGGCGCACTGACAGGTCGCCAGGTTTCACTGTCTCCCGGATGCCCGCTTACCATGGGTAAAATCCCCGTGGAGGCGGGAAAAGGCCCTAAAATGGCCATGAAATGGCCATTTAAGGGCCTTGATTGGCCTGGTGCGGGCAGCCCATTTCTTCCCCCCCACCCCCCAGCCCACGTAAAGTGGGGCAGAGGCGGGAATGGGTCGGGAAGGCCACCCGGAGCGTCCCGCTCAATTTTACGCCACCCCCCCGCCACCATCTGGCTCACTGGGGTGGCATAAAATTCCGGCCTATGTGTTCTAGAAGACTTTGAGCATCACATAGTTTGCGATGTTCTTCAGTCCCTTGGCAACACTATGTCTCCCCAAATCTGCTCATGGCATGTTCTTGAACTGTTGGGGTCTGTGATCCATCTGATTAAAGTTAGAGCTCACAAACTTCCAGAGATCGCCTTTCTGATATGTGCAGCACCGTGCAGTCCTGACATCATAGAGTTGAGGCCCATAGCCCATTTTTATAAATCACCCACCATTGCTTGGTGTAAGAAGTCTGTCTTCTTCTCGCTTGTGAGTTCCTTGTGCACAGATGTTGCTATATAAATGTACATTGTTGTTATTCTTTATTGTTCCGCTCTTTCAACTATCCACATTAGAGAAGGGAGTGCTGTGGGATTTCTCCACACCACTGTGATTTGTCACAAGTTTTCCAACCTAAAGAAAGTCAACTAAATGGGGATGCAGCCAGCCTCGGAGACCTGTTCCAGTGCATCCTGATCAATGGCTTTCTAGATTAGATGGAAGTCTTTAAAATATAATGTTTTGGCCTGAACAATTGAGCAACCAGTAATTCTTGGCATTGGCTTTCTGCCATATTATCATCACCCATCCTAACAGTTTATGCGGAGATAGGCTTTCACCATGACAAATGTTGTTAAGGCAAAAAAAAATATATGAAAGTATGTAACATATTTGCATAGCATTGGATTAGGCCCACCATATTTGACCTAATTACTCATGGCGTGCAATCACGGAAATGGCAGAGACTAGTGTACATCCGAAAGATTATGTTAGCTGCCCAGCATAACTCCAGCAGAAAGTTGAGGCTAGAATTTCCTGTTCCAGCAACTGTACCTGCACATCAGTTTCCAACAGTGATTTTTAACATCAAATTAATCAATTGTTTGGAAATCATCACACTTCATCCTTCTTTCCTCTGACTTGCATTTTTAGTGCCAGTTTATTGTGGTTTCAATCCTGTGACTTGTGTCTGATAGTTTAAATTCACCTCTGTTCTAGAACAAGATTAAAATGAGACAGTACAGCTCATTTCACTGTCTCATAATCTGCAAACCATATCTGTCTCCAGCTCTGACTTTTTCCACCTGGATTCCAAGAGGAATTCGACCCTTTGTGTTTTGGATCCACCCACAATTACATTCAGCGTTCCTCAGATTGCTGTTTTCGCTACATCCCGAGATCCACACATAATGCCATGTGTTGTCACATGCACACCCTTGACCTCTTTCTTCAGCAGCACAAAATCAGTCTATCTCAAAGCTAAACCTGGTCTGCAGCTTCATTTTGTCCTTCATCTAATCGACTGCTTTCCAGTGTTAAGGATCGCAAGCTTCAAGAACTCATGGGTACCAAAACCCCTTGGGATCCTTCTTCCTCTCACTTCCCTCTGACCTCATCCCTTCTTCCAATCTCACCCTTGCTGTGCATTCACAATACTCTCCAACCTTCCCCTCTCTTACCCTGAATGATCTGTCCTTCGCAAAGGCCTCACCTTCATCCCCTTTACACCCCTACCTCAATTTCAAGCTCGGCTTGCCACTGAGCGCTTCTTCCATCACCTTTGCCTCCTCACCCACTTCTTTGGCAAGGAGTCTTCCCCCGGCACAGTGGACCCTTTTATTCATATCTGGTATTCTTCTTCTACCTGGACCCTTTCCTCTGGCCTCTTACCTTGTCTATATCTTTTCATTGTGAACTGTTGACATCAGCTGTCTCAATTTCGCTGCTCCCATTACTCACTCTAAACTGTCTCCCTCTGAACTTGAGGCACACACTTCTCTCAATCCTAACATTATAATCCAACCTGCTGACAAGGGCGGTGCTGTTGTTGTCTAGCAGACCAACATCTATCCAGCAAAGGCCAAATACCAAATCTCTGACACCTCCTCCTATCTCCCCCGGGCCACGAACGCACCACTGAACATCAAGCCATTGTTTCCGTCACTGTCGCCGACCTCATCTCGTCTGGAAGTCTTCACTCCACAATTTCCAACCTCATAGTTCCCCCATTTCCACCACCTTCAGCATGTTGCCACTACTAAACACACCTTTTCTTCTTCTCCCCTTTCAGCATTCCGAAGGAAAAGTTCCCTCCACAATACCCTGGCCAACTACTCAGTTATCCCCAACAGCCCTTCCCTTTCCCACAGCATCTTTTCACACAAGGGTAGCAGATGCAACACCTGCCCTTTTACCTCCTCCCTTCTCACCATTCAAGGCCCCAAAATCTCCTTCCAGGTGAAATAGCAATTGACTTGTACTTTCAATTTAATTTACTGTGTTCAATGCTCACGTTGTGGTTTCCTCTATGTTGGGGAAACCAAGCACAGATTAATGAATGGCTTTGTGGACCACCACTCTTTAATTTGTCATCATGAACCTGAGCTTCCAATGGCCTGTCATTTTAATTATCCACCATGCTTACACTCTGACCTTTCTGTTGGCCTTCATCTCTGACCTCGGCTCCCAATGAAGCTCAACATAAGCTCGAGGAACAGCATCTCATCTTGCAACTGGGCACTTTCCCGCCTTCCGTGTTCAACATTAAATTCAACAATTTTCGATCATAACCTCTGCCCCCATTTAGTTTCCTTTTACTTTGCTGGTTTTTACTTTTCTGTCTTGTTTCTCTCTTTTTTCCCCCATTTTTTTGCTTTTGGATGGCATTCATCATTCTGTTATTCACATCTTTTGTTTCTTTACTTGTCCCCCATTACATTTAGCCTTGCACCTTGAGCCCTTTGGTCATTTAGCCTCACCTGCTTTCCACCCCCATCACAGACTTCCCCTTTTGTTATTTTTCCCACACTCCCCCTTTTCACCAGCTTAAACCTTATTACATTTCTAACTTTTCCCATTTCCAATATAAGGTCTTCAACCTGAAACGTAAACTCTGTTTCTCTCTCCACAGATGCTGCATGACCTACTGAGGATTTCAAGCATTTTCTGTTTTTATTTTACATTTCCAGCATCTGCAATGCTTTGATTTTTTGTTGAAGAAAGTGCTACAATTGTTTTACCACACCAGCTCCTTTGCCCAAATATCCTTAGCCCACTTGTGTTGGAGTGTTAACAGTTCAAACATCATTAAGAAATCATCAAGCAAGAGGTCTATTTAATCTATGAATGAATGATCAGGCACTGTCGTCCCATGATTTACCGATTAGCATGCTCTGCAAGTATCTTGTTCTGCTTGGAGAACCATAGTGTCCAATCAACCCTAATTTGTTGTGCAACTATCTAGTTAACATAGCAGATTGATTCAACACATACAACAATACTTTATGGGCTGGATTTTGTGAAGGACGAAAAGGCGGGAGGCGCTCCCTTGGCCTTTTCGTTCCCTCTCCCCATCGGAACAATCCTCTGTTTTTTTTTGTCTAACTGTCCCGCACCAGGATCCACGTCCCTTTAAAGACAGGATCCCTCCTCCAAGACCTGCCGGCCAATCACAGGGCTGGCAGCTCAGCAGTATTGGCAGCACCACCGGAAGCAGTGGCCACTGCCAGTATTGGAGAGACCTGAGACCCTGGCCCAGCACTGGAACCCCGGACCTAAGGTGAGTGAGGCGGGATCGCAGGGGTCAGCCCAGAAGGCCCTAGCAAGGTGGGGTTTGGGGGTGGATGTTGTAAAGACCAGTGGAAGAGGGTTCCTGGGAGGGGCTTTGTTTCCTGGCCAGGGCCCTCCAAGGGCCACTGATTGCCGACGGAAGATAGGAACCCCCCCAACAAGCCAGTAGTGAAGCCATCTTGCTTTACAAGGCACCCTCCCCGCAAGGCGGAGGCATCCCCCCGCCGCTGGTTAGATCCCAGCGGCGGCGGGAAGTGGCCCTTAAGTGATCGTTAACAGGCCACTTCAGGGTCTCAATTGGCCTCTGGACGGGAAGGCCGTCATCAGCCTATCCCACCTCCAGAAAGATGGCTTGGCGATGGGGCAGCAGTATGCCCTCCGCCCCGCCATCCATCACGATTGTATGGGCCCCCCACCTCTGACCCCTGCTCAGGGTGCCCCATAAAATCCATCCCTATATGTGTATCCCCCAAAAATCCATAGCCATTCCAAAGGACTTCTGCCCTCAGTTCCATGGGAGTTCACAAGAATGGCACAAACCCGGATACACTGGGTCCCAGTCATTTGTCAGGGATTCAGAGATGGGTTGGTGAGGGTGGAGTCACCACTCATCACAAGTGTCAGCCTTCATCTCACTCTTGTGTCTGTGTGAGAAAGTCCTGGGTTCAAGCCCCATCCCAGTGATTTGAGCACCTAATCTAGACTGCCATCTTTTGGATGTGATCTTAAACTTAGGTCTTGTCTGCTCCCTCAGGTGAATGTAATGATCCAATGGCACTATTTAGAGCAGAGCAGGGAAGTTCCCCTGGTAAGCTGGCCAACATTTATTCCTTAACCAATATTGGCAAGAACCGTTACCTGGTTATTTATCTTATTGCCGTTCGTAGGACCTTTCTGTGTCCAAGTTGGCTGCCATATTTACCTATATGACAATAGTGAATACACTTCCAAAATAGTTGATTTACTGAAACACTTTGGGACATCTTAAGGATATCCAAGGTGCTATTTAAATGCAGGATTTGTGATGTGTTTTATTATAATCCAGAAAGCCAGTTGCTGAAAGATAGAACTGAAGCCTTGTGACCAGTATAATTTGTTTGAATGCATCATTATCTTCATTCTTTGCCACGGAATTCTCTTCTTCATGTTTATTTCAAGGCCTGACCTCTCCGTTTGGGCAGTTAACCACATAATGATACTTTGAGTTACTCCTGAAGCACCTATTAACTGCTCCTTGGGCTTTTCTAGCATTCTGGGATTCATTCACCTATTATTGCTGTTCCAATTCTGTTTTCTGCTGTCTTAGCCAAATCTGTTAAAGGTGTTTTCATCCTCATTTTGCCTGTCTTTAATCCTTCCACTGACGCTTACATAAAGTATCTGGACCATTTTGAAATCTGGCAATCATTGAGTCACCGCGGAATATCCCATTGTTCCATGAAGGCTGAAGAAAATTACTGTTTCCCCATGATTTTTTTCAAGGCAGCAGACATTTGATTCAACAGGGTCTCCCTGTTCGAATATTGAACTCAAGTTAGGACCAGTAGCCTCTCCATATGAGACACCTTAGCACAATCTAGCAATTTAAATGCCTACACTCATCTGGGTTCCTCAAATTGAACTTCAACAATCTTTTATACAATCTGTTAAAGTCCATGATACATTCTTCCATCTAATGATCATCTGTTTTCTAAAATATATCGAAGTCTGACCATGACTCATAGGCATTTAACAGATCATCTTTCTTGTACATTTCATCGAAGAACTCGCGTTGAAGATCGAAACCTTCATCATTATCCAACTGATGAACATCCATCTCACAAAATACTCTACTTATTTTTCTTATTGTGGGAAGTGACAATGCCAATGCCACACCTTGTTTTCTTTTTGGTAAGGATGTAACACATGTCCACATTTCCATTTCATTCCTCCGCTGGTCATATGGTTCAGACTCTGAAAACATCAGAAGATAATCATACTCCGACAATCTACACTTGCTTTCTGCCATTTTTCCCCAATGGCCACTAGAATTGTAGCTTTTAATCTGATTTTATTTTCCAACCTTTACCTTTTCTTCCACCATGTTAATATTCCAGAAAGCTAGCTGATGAACGATAGAACTGGAGCCAATCTTTCAACACTTCTTATAAACATTTGTTCACAGAGTTACACATTACAAGCATATACCTCCTAACCCAATAACCATCGTTTTGTGTCTATTTATAGGGGCACAAGTGAATTCCCAGTTAATGCTGACAATCTACCTACAAATAAACACAATTAATATACAATTAACATGTTTGACCACATAGCAACAGTGATTGTACTCATGTGATGCACTTTGAACTGCGCTGAGGACATGATCAAATGCTATATTAGGAACATAAGGATAGTAGTAAGCCATTCAGCCTCTCAGGCCTGTTCCACCACTTAATTAAATCATGGTTTATCTGTATCTTAACTTCATCCACCCACCTTGATTCCATATCCCTTAATAGCCTTACCTAACAAAATGTTATCAATCTCAGTTTTGTAATTTAAGTTCTTTCTTTCTTAAGGAAAGAAAGAGGTAAAGTTGGAATAAGCTATTGATAGCACTTCATATTCTTTCTGTCAAAAAACCTTCCATTTACCTCAGCCTTTAAGCCCCTGTGAATGATTGAAATTATACTGTAAAATGCCAACTATAAATGGAATAGATTGATGAGACTTTTTATGCTCCAGGTATTTTCAAGCTGACAGGAGGAACTTGGACTATGTGTGCTGTATGTGCCTGTCTACAGTTAAAGTAAATCAAGATCCATATCATTTACCAAAGGAAATTGTATCCCAGTGATGCCATCATGTCGCAGACACAGTTAAACAGAGATATTCACCTGATAGTGCTGGGACGACTGACTTATAAGCTATGTTTGAAATGACGTGGGGAATTGGAGGAAACGCCTTAGCTGAAAATAACTGCCCTGATTTCATACAAATGGGAATGTGACTTTATTACATTCTAAATTAAGGACTTAATGGTTTAATATACTTTTGTATGGGAGAGGTGGTTTAATTGTGAACTCATTATTTATCAAATATGTTTGCAATAGTTTGGGCAAGAGTCCAATTTTCAACAGAACTTGAGGAATTAATAAAAAGAAATGGAGTAATGAGGTATCTGCTGAGTATATTACTCCAAGATAACTGGACTCCTCTAATTCTGGTCTCTTGATTAACCCTGATTTTAATTGCTCCACCATCAGTGGCCGTGCCTTCAGCTGCCAAGGCCCTAAGCTCTGAAATTCCCTAAACCTTTCTGTCTCTCTTCCTCTCTTCCCTGGTTTAAGATGCTGCTTAAAACCTAACCCTTTGACCAAGCTTTTGATCATCTGCTCTAATATCTCCTATGTGACTGGATGTCAAACTTTGCTTTATAATGTTCCTCTGAAGCACCTTGAGACATTTTATTACATAAAAGGCACTATATAAATGCAAGTTATTATTATTGTTTCAGCTCCCTACTGGGAGCATTCCTTTTCTAAATAAGGAGACATTGCTTTGCCCCAGTGTCATCAAACAGAAACCAAAAGATAGTGTCCCCTTTTGAGTAAGGCACAACTAATAAGGAACTAAACCATCAAGCAAAAGTGGGATTCATCAATCTATCCTTATATCTGAAACAATGGTCACTATAGTGCGAAACATGATAGGTCATTCTGGTAAACATTGCAGTGTATTTTCTTGCTTAATTGTGTTCCACTCTTGAGGTGGTGAGATGTATGTCATACTCCACTGATTGTCTTTGTAACTAAATTCTTGTACGTTATGGATTACATTTGATAGATACTTTGCAAGTAAATACAGAGCTAGCAAATATATTGTCAAATTGGATTCTATTTGTCTATCAGGGTGGATTAATCCCTGCCCATTTTTCTACTATTACTGAACTTCTGTTGTAAGTAAGTTTGGACATAAGTTTTAAAGCATTGATCGGCTGTTCAAAATACATTTTACATCAGAAAATAATATTTGGTGCACAATAAGTATTTCAACTGTGCTGAAGCATCATCAAAAAAATGAATTGCAACAACAACATTGATGTGTACTAGGCATCAGTCAACAATATTCTTAAACTTTGCAACTTTGAGGTGGCACAGTGGTTAGCATTGCAGCCTCACAGCTCCAGTGACCCAGGTTCAATTCTGGGTACTGCCTGTGTGGAGTTTGCAAGTTCTCCCTGTGACCGTGTGGGTTTTCGCCGGGTGCTCCGGTTTCCTCCCACAGCCAAAGACTTTCAGGTTGATAGGTAAGTTGGCCATTATAAATTGTCCCTAGTATAGGTAGATGGTAGGGGAATTGAGGGAAGGTGGGGATGTGGTAGGAATATGGGATTAATGTAGGATTAGTGTAAATGAGTGGTTGATGGTCGGCACAGACTTGGTGGGCCGAAGGCCTGTTTCAGTGCTGTATCTCTAAATGAATAAATGGCACAATGCTACACATCTGCTGTATTAGTATATCCAGAAAAACAGTATTCAGCGAATATAAGAACACAGAGTTCACTATCCCAACAAGTACAAGTTAAGGGCCACATGAATCCTTACTCTTCACTAAGCAACCCAGTTTTCGGTGTAAGAGGGGATGATGCCTAAGTTGCTTTGTTAGACTACCTTACATCATCCAATTCCAAATGAATTGGTGTTCACCTTACTGACCTTCAATTAAAATATTTGCAAACTACTGAGTGGATGAATTAACCCTTTCTTGCCAAATCATCAAAGAAGAAATTAGATAACAAGTCATGCTCAAAAATTGATTGTGTAATGGTAGTCTCACGAGTGCCACATTACAACTACACTCCAAAAAGTCATTCACTGACGACAAAGCATTTTGAATTGTCTTGAAGTCATGAAATGCGACATATAAATGCAAGTTCTTCCTTCTTGTACTTAAAAACTTCAGTCCTGAAATTTTACAGGGCAACCACTGGTTTCCTGTGGTAACTCTAGCAGTGGATCAGTCAAACCCAAAGAACTGCCACAAATGACTGTTTCTCTCGGGTTTCCTTCTAACTCTTCCATTGTTCTATCAGACCCATGGAAATACCAGTTCGGAACAACTTTGGATTTTTTTATGGGAGAAGGATGAGAAGCAGAAATTAACAGTATCATAGCAGAAATAGAGAAAATTATGTTGTGACAAATGAATTTTGACAGGTTGGTTTTTGCTCTGTTTTCTATCAATCAGAAAAAGCAACCAAGATATCGCATTGTCCATGATTGATTTGGGATTCACCCACTTTGCTTCTTCTTCTTGACTTGCACCTGCATTGCTTAAAATATTAATGCTGTAAAGAGCAACTGTTGATTATACAGACAACAGCATCTATAATTAGGAAAGTAAATGTCTCCTTTTTTAAACTCAGAAGTATTATCGTCAGACTGCTATTAAAAACTAGCTGCCTTTTATATGTGAGAGACCCATCGATTAACTAAAAATTACTTCTACCTTTATATATTTGTTACAGTACTGTAATTTGTGGAAAATAGGGATAGGAACATTTATTTTTAGATTTGTACATAAACTTGTGACCTAATGATATGTATTAGCTTATTAAATTGGAAAATCTTACCCACTTAAATGAAATCTCGATTCATAATAAACTTTTATCAATGGAGGCACACATTTAGTTATTTATATTACAAGCAAAAGAGATATTAATTTGGAAGCATATGAATGTTTAATAGGACTTTCAGATAGTAGGATCTTAACCTACAAGCTGTAGATGACTTAACATGCCAAGCACAATCCTGCATAATAACCTAATGTTGATTTAACAGATGCTTAGATAAGTTGACAAAAAAGCCTGAGGGAAGATTTTCCATCTGTCATTAGTCTTTCAAATCTTACTGATTACATTCTCTTCCAAAGGAAATGTCAAAAGTTTCTTGCTATTATCCTCTTCAGTGCCATGTAAAATCTGTTGAAATTGGTCACCATCTGAGGAACAGCCAGCTGTCTGATGAGGCCAATGCTTTTAAGGCCTCGGCTCCAATCAAGTTCAGCTGTTAAAGCTCTTTGATGTTTCTCTACCTTTTTATGAGCTACATCATTTTGCGAATAAAACCCTCCACCCTTTTCATGTCCTGGTTTGATTGATCATGTTTTCAGTTACAAGATATTTGTGAGCTCTAATGATGTTAACAGTAGTAAAATACATCTTCACTAAGAGTATCACTCACAATCAGCAGCTGTTGTCAAAAAAAACCTTCCAATAACTGACCAGAATGGGCTGAATGTTTTCCAGGACTCTCATGTTCCACCATCGTAACTGCTGCAGAAATTCTATTGAAGAAAGAAAGAAAGACTTGCATTTATATAACGGCCTTTCATGACCTCAGGACATCCCAAAGTGCTTTATAGTCAATGAAGCTATTTTGTTGAAGTGTATGCACTGTTGTAATGTAGGAAACATGGCAACCAATTTGTGCACAGCAAGGTTCCACAAATAGCAATGAGATAATGACCAAACAATCTGTTTCTTTTTAATGATTTTGCTTGAGGGAAACTCCCCTACTCTTCTTTAAAAATGCACCATTGGCTCTTTTACGTCCACTTGAGAGGGCAGATAGGACCTTGCTTTAAGTTCTCATCCAAAAGATGGCACCTCTCGCAGTGCAGCACTCTTTCAGTACTGTACTGAAGTGCCAATCTAGATTGTGTGCTTAAGTTTCTGGAGTGGGACTTGAGCCGACAGCCTTCTGACTCAGAGACAGTAGGCCCATTTAAAATTAAAATTGGGATCCTAGGATGTCAATAGAACACTGATTGCCACTTTGGACTCAACTGGATAGAGTGAGAACCTTGCAAACTCTGACCAATAACTGCTGGTAGCCCAGCCAATCAGTATCTCAAAGCTGAGTTCCTTCATCTTTTTTTTGAGCTGCGAGGAGCAAGAATGCTCTTCCAGGCTGCACGAAGCCTCAAATGGGCAATTCAATGAGGCTCCCCTACCATCCAAACATCGTAGACCGTCCTCATTGGACCTACTGTCTTCATCCCAGAGGTCAACCAAGTCACTTGATATTGTGGTTGCTGGGAGCTGATGGGCTGCCTTAGGGCATCGTCCCACCGCAAGTAAGGCCTGGCTCTTCTTACAATCAGGTGAGGAGGGGTCGAAGGTCTCCCGTCTTGTCCCTATCCTTGTTTGTCTGCAGAAATGAAAGTCCTAGGTGGTTACTGCCAGCAGGCAGAGTTCGAAGCTTGTATGATGGACTGGAGAGAGAAAGGGAGAGAGAGGGACCCCACTTGGGTCTTCTCTGGTCAGTGTGGTCAGTGTCTAGTTGCTTGTCTCGTCTACAGAGAGAGAAAAACCATCTTAAACAAAGGTGGTCTTGTCACATGACCATCACCCAGTGTGTATTTCGCCTTACAACTTAATCAGTTCATGTCTAGGAATCCCCTTCTCTCAACCAGGGTTTCACTGTTCAAGTGAATGCCTTTGAGTAGTTTGACTCCACCTGTTTAATGTCCCAAGTGATTGCCTTTAATGTCTTGTTAATGGGAACAGGACAGGTAGTTCACTCAAAATTCCCAGGTCATTGCCTGGCTGGAGACTGAGCAGACATTATGCCATTACGCCTGCATCTTGATACATTTCAACGTAGGGTATTTTGATGCAAATTGCGGTGGCCATTTTAGCTGCTAGCAATCACCTTTTACCTCTTCTTTTTCCCCTTTATTTAAAATTTAATATTCAGGTTTCCAGATGGTAGAATTTAAAAAAAATCATCATTCAACATAGCATGTGTTCGTGACACCTTCACACCTCAGAATGAAATGTGACAACACAAGCATTTCATTACAAGGTCGGAAATAAAAAAAAGAAACTGTACGCACACATTCATCCTCAAATATCCACTTCTCAATCTCACACTGCCATAGCTATGCTCTGGTTAAGTTTTCATCTGGGATGATTCTGTGTTGAGTTAGACTGTGGATAAAGCACCAGCTATCACATTGTTTTTTTCCTGCAATGTGGGTAATCTTTAGGTGATAGGGTTGCAAAAGCAAGCTTCATCGAAATAGCCTTGCATTCTGGGTTCTGAATTTCTCCACAAATGTTAAACGATTGTGGTCAGTATAGACTATGGTATCCCGATATACATTTTGGACATATACCTCAAACTGCTTGAGAGGCAGCAACAGTCCCAGAGTTTCCTTTTCCACAGTGGAGTATCTCTTTTGATGTCTGTTTAATTTTTTGGAGAAATACCCAACTGGTCTCTCAATGCCTGACTCATCATCTTTGAGCAGGACGATATCTACCCCTAGGTCACTAGCATCAAGTGCCACTTTAAATGGTTTATTGAAGTTTGGAGCTGTCAACACCTGTTCGTTGGTTAAGATGTCTTTCAGCCTCACAAAAACTGTTTGGCACCTCCTGACCACACCACCTTTGCTCTTTTCTGTAATAGGTCTGTCATTGTGGCGATAGTGCTGAAGTGACGACCTTCTGGTAAAACACACACATCCCCAAAAATCACATTATTTTCCGTTTGGTCAAGGGGATGGGAAAATCCATCAGCACCTGTACCATTGCTGCTCTGGGCAATACTTGCCCTTGACCCACAAAATGCCCTATGTAGGTTACTTGAGCTTCAGTGAGCTCGCTCTTTGCAATATTTACTACATTAATTGCCCACGTAAGAGCCTCAATTGGCATTGGGCAGGGCAGTCGTTCACAGGCCTTCTCATCCGGGAGTTAATTTCAGCAGAGGTGGGAAGGTGGTGGGGTTGGCCCCGTCACTGTCCCACTTGATTTTATGCTCTCCCTGCCTCCAAACCTGCCATTGGGGAGAGCATAAAATTCCCCCTGCAGTCTCTGGTTTTCTAATCCAACCATTACAATACTGTGCCCTCTGCTAAAATTGGACAAAGTTTCTGTAATTTGGATTTAATCTCAAATGACACAATGCTGACCACTGCTAGCATTCACATTGGCAGGATATTGGGTCCCCATTGTTTTAGAAATACAGACAGAAGACAAGATGACAAAAACAAAATACTACGCCTTCTGGAAATCTGAAAAAAGAAACAGAAAATGCTGGAAATACTCAGTAGTCAGTCAGCATCTGTAGAGAAAGAAACAGAGTTAAAGTTTCAGGTCAATGACCGTTCTTCAGAACTGAGCGAAGTTAGAAATGTAATATGATTTGAGCAACTGAAAAAGGGGAGGGTGGAGAAAGAACAAAAGGGAAGGTCTGTGATAGGGTGGAAGGAAGGAGAGTTTTTAAATTATTTCATGGGATGTAAGCATCGCTGGCAAGGCCAGCATTTGTTGCCCATCCTTGAGGAAGTGGTGGTGAGCTGCCTTCTTGAACCACTGCAGTCCATCTGGTGTAGGTACACCAATAGTGCTGTTAGGAAGGGAGTTCCAGCTTTTTGACCCAGTGACAATGAAGGAACAGCGACATAGGTTCTAAGTCAGAATAACGTGTTGCTTTGCCCTGGATGTTGTTGAGCTTCTTGGAGTTTCACTCATCCAGGCAAATGGAGAGTATTTCATTACATTCCTGACTTGTGCCTTTTAGATAGTGGGCAGGCTTTGGACAGGGGGTGAGTTACTCAGCACAGAATTCCCAGCCTCTGACCTGCCCTTGTAGCCAAAGTATTTATATGGAGGAGGGTCACTGACCTGAAACATTAACTCTGCTTCTCTCTCCACAGATGCTGCCAGACCTGCTGAGTATTTCCAGCATTTCTTGTTTTTATTTCAGATTTCCAGCATCCACAGTATTTTGCTTTTATTTATATGGCTGGTCGGGTTAAGTTTCTGGACAATGGCAACCACCAGAATGTTGATAGTGGGGAATTCAGAAATGGTAAAGCTGTTAAATATTAAAGGGAGATGGCTTGATTCGCTCTTGTTGGAGATGGTCATTGCCTGGCACTTGTGTGGTGCTGATGTTATTTGCCACTTATCAGCTCAAGCCTGAATGTTGTCCAGGTCTTACTACATGTGGACACAGACTGCTTTAGTATGAGAAGTCACAAATGATACTGAACATTGTACAATCTGACCTTATGATGGAGGAATGTCATTGATGAAGCAGCTGAAGATGGTTGGGCCGAGGACACTACCCTTGAGGAACTCCTGCAGCGATGTACTAGGGCTTAGAAATTTGGCCTCCAACAACCACAACCATCTTCCTTTGTACTAGGTATGGCTCCAACCGGTGGAGAGCTTTCCCACTTATTCCCATTGACTTGAATTTTGCTGGGGCTTCTTGATGCCACACTCAGTACTCCAGGTGTGGTCTCCCCAAAAGTCCTGCACATATGTAGCAAGACCTCCTTATTCTTCTGCTCCAGTCCCGTTGCAATAAAGGCCAATATGTCATTTGCCTTCCTGATTGCTTGCTGTACCTGCATGCTAACTTTCTGTGATCCTTGTATGAGTACACCCAAGTCCCTCTGAACATCCACACTTACAAAAATCATTTGGTTGTACAGAACTTGAGATTTGCTGAAAATAGAGACATTTTCTCGACGTTTTCGTCTTGCACTCATCAAGATAATATGCAAAAATAAGCAATGTAGGGGAAAACAACAACTTACACTGCATGAGAAGAGAGTGCTGATTGGTTGGCAAGTGAACTCTGATTGGAGAGGCGTTGCCATGGAGAATGCACCAGTTTACGCTGACTGACAGTTAACTGCCAAGCTTTGTTTGAAACTTAAACCAGGCAGCTTGACTCTGATTGGTCAAAGCATTGTCCTGTGGAATGAACCAGCGAATGGCTGTCACTTATTTTGTTTCGCTGAAACAGGGACAATGGGTATACATATTCTTTCTGTATGCAAAGAACAGGGCCCTGCGTATTAATATATGTAGCTTCCAATACATTCAAATGCGCCACACTGCAAGCCTTACTGACAATCTTAAATTGGTTGTCAGGGTAATTCTTAGCACACTGCGGATTATTTAGCAAATATTGTCCAATCATGGAATCACATCTAATGTTGGACACTGTGTTTTGAGTTTTGGCTTGATGGCAGCTTCCTGTTAGTGGCCAATACCACACGTACTGCTACTGCATAGTAGCAACGTGAAACAGCTAGCTTTAACTTATGAACTTATTGAACGGATCTAAGGCCGTCATGTTTGACCCTGAAAAATGACCAGTCTACCTCAAGTTACCCTGGAAGGGGAATGTATTCCAAAAATTTGAGTAACAGGTAAAGCTAGTTGTTTCATGCTGCCACAATGCAGTAGCAACACATGGTGTTCGCCTCTAACAGGATGCTGCCGTCAAGCCTAAAAGACGCCCTGCCTATCACACAAATGAGTATTGTGATATATGAATTTCAATGCCTGTGTGATGCTAGGTATATAGGCCATACATCCCAAAGACTGGTGGACTGTATCAAACAACATGTCCCTTCCGCTGTTCGCAATGGGCAAGGTACAGGCCGTACCCAACCAGCCCGTGCTTACAAAACTCAAACCGTAGTGTCCAACATTAGATGTGATTCCACGATTGGACAACATTTGCTAAATGTCCGAAGTGTGCTAAGAATTACGCTGATAACCAATTTAAGATTATCAGTAGGACTTGCAGTGTGGTGCATTTGGGCATATTTGAAGCTACATATATGAATGCACAGGGCCCTGTTCTTTACAGACAGAAAGAACATGTACACACATTATCCCTGTTTCAGCTGAACAAAATAAGTGACAGCCATTCGCTGATTCAGTCTTCAGGACAATGCCTTGACCAATCAGAGTCGAGCTGCCTGATTTAAATTTCAAACAAAGCTTGGCAGTTAACTGTCAGTCACCGTAAACTGGTGCATTCTCCATGGCAATGCTTCACACTTGCCAACCAATCAGCACTCTCTTCTCATGCAGTGCAACTTGTTGTTTTTCCCGCCATTGGTTATTCTTGCGTATTGTCCTGATAAGTGCAAAATGAAAAGCTTTGACAACATGTCTCTATTTTCAGCAACTTACAAAAGTATTTTGCTTTTCTATTTTACTACCAAAGTGAATAACCTCAGACTTCCCCACATTATCCTTCATCTGCCACTTTATTGCCCATTCACTTAGTCTGTTTACATCTCTTTGCAACCTCTTTGTATCCTCCTCACAGCTTACATACCCACCTAGCTTCGTATATCAGCAAACTTACAACAGTACTCTTCATCTAAGTCATTAATACAGATGGTAACTATCTGAGGCCCCAGCATTGATCCTTGCAGCATTCCACTAGTCACAGCCCGCCAACTTGAAAATGCCCTGTTTATCCCTACTCTTTGCCTCTTGTCAGTTAAGTAATCCAACATCCATGCTAAAATATTACCCCCAACTCCACAAGCCATGGTAGTGGGACAAGAGAAAAATACTGCAGATACTGAAAATCTGAAATAAAACAGATAATGCTCGAAATTGTGTCACAAGTTGGGAAAGCGGAGGCCTAAGGTTTCCCTATGGGATCCAGATGAGCTTTTCAAGAAAGGAGGGACAGAGAAAACAGGGAACTGCAGGCCAATTAGCCTGTCTTCAGACATCAGGAAAATGCTGGAATCTATTCATAGAGTCATAGAGTTATACAGCACAGAAACAGGCCCTTCGGCCCATCGTGTCTATGCCGGCCATCAAGCACCTAACTATTCCAGTCCCATTTTCCAGCACTTGGCCTGTTGCCTTGTATGCTATGGCGTTTCAAGTGCTCATCTAAATACTTCTTAAATGTTGTGAGGGTTCCTGCCTCTACCACCCCTTCAGGCAGTGTGTTCCAGATTCCAACCACCCTCTGGATGAAATTTTTTTTCCTCAAATCCCCTCTAAACCTCCTGCCCATTACCTTAAATCTATGCCGCCTGGTTATTGACCCCTCCACTAAGGGAAAAAGTCACTTCCTATCTAACCTATCAATGCCCCTCATAATTTTGTATACCTCAATCATGTCCCCACTCATCCTTCTCTGTTCTCAGGGAAATAACCTTAGCCTTTTCAATCTCTCTTCATAGCTGAAATGCTCCATTCCAGGCAACATCCTGGTGAATCTCCTCTGCACCCTCTCCAGTGCAATCACATCCTTCCTATGGTGTGGTGCCCAGAAGTGTACTCCAGCTGTGGCCTAACTAGCATTTTATACAGCTCCATCATAACCTCCCTGCTCTTATATTCTATGCCTCAACTGATAAAGGCAAGTATCCCATATGCCTTCCTAACCACCTTATCTACCTGTGTTGCTCTGACCTCTGTACTTCCTAGGGTCCTACCATCCATTGTATATTCCCTTGCCTTGTTAGTCCTCCCAAAATGCATCACCTCACACTTCTCAGGATTAAATTCCATTTGCCACTGCTCTGCCCATCTTACCAGCCCATCTATATCATCCTGTAATCTAAGGCTTTCCTCTTCACTAGTTAAGACACCACCAATTTTTGTGTCATCTGCGAATGTACTTACCATGCCTCCTATATTCACGTCTAAATCATTAATGTACTTTACAAACAGCAAGGGTCCCAGCACCGATCCACTGGTCACAGGCTTTCACCCGCAAAAACAACCCTCGACCATTACCATCTGTTTTCTGCCAATAAGCCAATTTTGGATCCGATTTGCCAAATTGCCCTGGGTCCCATGGGCTCTTACCTTCGTAACCAATCTCCCATGCGGGACCTTATCAAAAGCCTTACTGATGTCCATGTAGACTGCATCAACTGCTTTACCCTCATCGACACATCTAGCCACCTCCTTGAAAAATTCAATCAAGCTAGTTAGACACGATCTCCCCCTGACGAAGCCGTGTTGACTATCCCTGATTATTCCCTGCCTCTCCAAGTGGAGATTAATCCTGTCCCTCAGAATTTTTCCCAATAGTTTCCCAACCATTGATGGTAGACTCACTGTCCTGTAATTACCTGGTCTATCCCTACTACCCTTCTTGAATAATGGTACCACATTCACTGTCCTCCAGTCCTCTGGCACCTCTCCCGTGGCCAGAGAGGATCTGAAAATTTGTGTTAGAGCCACTGCTATCACCTCCCTTACCTCACATAACAGCCTGGGATACATCTCATCTGGGCCTGGGGATTTATCCACTTTTAAGCCTGCTAAGACATTTAATACATCCTCCCTTTCAATGTTAATATGTTCAAGTATATCGCAATTCCCCTCCCTGATCCCTACACCGACATTGTTGTTATCCACAGTGAAAACAGATGAAAAGTAATCATTTAAAACCTCACCTCTGTCCTCCAGCTCCACACACAAATTGCAACTTTGGTCCCTAATGGGCCCTACTCTTTCCCTGGTTATCCTCTTGCCCTTAATGTACTTATAAAAAACCTTAGGATTTTCCTTTATCTTGCCCGCCCATGTTTTTGCATGTTCCCTCTTCACTCTCCTAATTACTTTTTTTAAGTACCCCCCGACATTTTCTATACTCCTCCAATGCCTCCGCTGTTTTCAGTGCTCCAAATCTGCCATAAGGCTCCTTTTTTTTCCTGATCCAACACTCTACATCCCTTGACATCCAGGGTTCCCTCAACTTGATGGTCCTACCCTTCACCTTAATGGGTATATGTTGGCTCTGAACCCTCACTATTTCCTCTTTGAATGACTCCCACTGGCCTGATGTAGACCTTCCTACAAGTAGCTGCTCCCAGTCCACTTTGGCCAGATCCTGTTTTATCAAATTGAAATCGGCCTTTCCCCAATTGAGTACCTTTATTTCTTTCCCATCTTTGTCCTTTTCCATAACTACCTTAAATCTTGCAGAGTTATGGTCACTATCCCCGAAATTTTCCCCCACTGATACTTCTACCACTCGTCCATTTTCATTCCCTAGGATTAGGTCCAGTACTGCCCCTTCTTTTGTAGGACTTTCTACATACTGGCTCAAAAGGCTCTCCTGTATGCATTTTAAGAATTCCTCCCCCTTTAAGCCTTTTGCACTATGACTATCCCAGTTGATATTAGGTAAGTTGAAATCCCCGACTATTATTATCCTATTATTTTTACACCTCTCTGAGATTTGCCTCCATATCTGCTCTATCTCTCCCTGACTGTTTGGAGGCCTGTAGTACATGCCCAGCCAAGTGATTCTCCCCCTTTTGTTCTTACGTTCTACCCATATGGCCTCATTTGAGGAACCTTCTAAGATATCATCCCTCCTTACTGCAGTAATTGACTTCTTGATCATCAGTGCAATATCACCTCCTCTTTTACCCCTCCCCTATCACGCCTGAAGATTCTCTACCCTGGAATATTGAGTTGCCATTCCTGCCTTTCCCTCAGCCTTGTCTCTGTGATAGCAATGATATTATAATCCCATGTGCTAATCAATGCCCTCAATTCATCTGCCTTATTAGTAAGACTCCTTGCATTAAAGTAAATGCAATCCAGCCTTGCATTTTTCACTTGTGCCTTAACAGTCGATATTTGCTCAGCCTTCCAGACTGACTCAGTTTCTCTTCTATATTTGTCTGTGCCTCACCCCCTACTGTACCTCCACTCTGTATTCCATTCCCCTGCCAAATTAGTTTAAACTCCCCCCAACGGCGCGAGCAAACCTCCCAGAAAGGATGTTGGTCCCGTTCCGGTTCAGGTGCAACCCGTCCAACTTGTACAGGTCCCACCTTTGCCAGAAACAGACCCAGTGATCCAGGAACCTAAAGCCCTCTATTCCAGTGTGTAACAGCAGAGAGAGTCAATGTAGGTCAGTGAGGAGGGGCATAATGGGCTGGATTTTAACTGGCCAGCATGAGCAGAGTGGAGCTGTTGGAGAGGGGATGCGTTGGTTGAAAACCTGATGTTGTGGCGTCGGTTCTGGATTTTGTCAGTGGCGGGAAAGATTCAAGGTGGCTTGTCCACCACAAAGCGGCAGCACTAGAGTTTGAATTGGTGAACAACTCGTTGGAATGCATTTGCATTGAATTGAAACCAATTTTATGCGTGGGGAGGGGGGAGTTCAGATTTAGTCAATGGCGCAGAGGGATCACATACCTTCAGATCCCTGGCCATTTTGAGGTCGTGGCACTGAGGCAAGGCCTCAGTAATGCCATGGATAGGCAGCCATGGGGAGCAGTGGATAAGAGAAGAGGGAGGAGTGAAGGCCATTGTTGGCCTGTAGTGCTGGGCTGTCTGCAAGGGTGGGCGCAGACTCTGGTGCAAGGGTAGGGTGGGCACAGATTCGGGTGCAGGGTAGGGTGGGCACAGCCTTGGGCGCTGCAAGTTGAGGCACTGAGGCGCCTTAGTGAATTTTCTGAGGGGAGTAGCAATAGAAAAGTCCCTAGGCAAGTTGGAGTCTGCAAGGACAACGCACTGGAGGGGATCAAATCAGCTAGCATGGGTCTTATACACCTTGTCTTTGTGGACCCCAAGATCCGGCTAGGCCTACCTGTGAAACTCCAATAGGAGAACGGCAGCAGCCTACCATGTCATGAAGGCCCTATCCATGCCAGAGAGTGTACCGGACTCACCTCAGCTATTACCAAATGTCTGAGCGGCAATGTCAGCAAAGACAATGGTTCTCCAGGGAGGCCTTCACTGACTTATGCAGCCTGCTTTAAGATGAGCTATGACCCATCGGCTTCAGTGGGCACCCAGTGCCTTTGGCCCTGAAGATCATTAATTTCTACCTGTCTGGCTTTTTCCAGGGACCCACTAGGGACACGTGTGCGGAATCCCAGGCAGCTGTTCACCATTGCATGAAGGAGGTGACCAATGCCTTGTTCAAGAAGGCTGGAGACTATGTGTGGTACCAGACCGACCCTGACAGTCAGGCAGAGAGGGCCATCAACTTCATTGTCATTGCTGAATTCCCCCAAGTGCAAGGTGTCATCGACTGCACGTGTGTCTATCAAAGATCCCATGAAGCAGCTAGCAGCCTTCATCAACAGGAAGGGCTTCCATTCGCTCAATGTACAACTGGTCTGTGACCACGAGAAGCGCATTCCTGGAAGCAGCCACAACGCCTACATACTTCAACAGTCCCAAGTTCCATAGCTTTTCAGGCCCCCCACTAGCGTTCAGGGTTGGATTGTCAGGGACAAGAGCTACCCATTGAAGGCATGGCTACTCACACCTGTGAGGAACCCTCGCACCGCAGCTGAGGAGAGATATAACACCTGCCATGGGTCCACCCGAGCGACCATCGAGCAGGCCATTGGGCTGTTGAAGATGAGATTTTGGTGCCTCAATATATCTGGTGAAGCCCCGCAGTATGCACCAGCGAAGGTCTCGCATATTGTGGTGGTCTGCTGTGCCCTGCACAATCTAGCATAGCAGAGAGGGGAGACCTTGCGTGAAGAGGACATGATTGACCGTCAGTGGAGGAGGCTACTGAGCAGGCAGCACTGGATCTTGCTTCCCTTGCACCGGAGGCCAGGGCCATTGGGAGATGTGCAAGAAAGACACAGGACAATCTGATATATTGGTTTTTGCCACCGTGATTGCTTATCAAAGTGAACTGAATAAAGACTCAAATCACTGTATTTCGCTTGTTGCCTTCTTATCGCACTCCAGTCCCTAGCACCCAGCTTCACCACACACACTGACACATCTGAGACGCTGACTAAACGCAGCCTGTGCCTACACTGACAGCCCATTGAGGGAGCAAGGGTGAAGGTTGCATATCACAAATCAGCAATGAAAGCATGAGCCATTTACAGCAATGAATCTGACCTCTATTTACTACCACAGTTGCAACAACCAATGCAAAGGCCACAATTAATAAAGTCATGAAGCCCAAGTGTGTCTATGTGCTCTTCTTTATATGTTTTTCTGTACTTCTATGTGGTGTGACCCATACGCTGGCAGCTGAGGTGGAGGCAGGCAGCTGAAAGGGCTGTCCCTTGGCATGGGATGACTTTGAGGGCCATCCTCTGGCCTGGAAAGACCTGGCTTGCTGAGGGGTTTCTGCACATTTGCAGGAGCCTCCTCAGTCATTGTGGCTACTGGAGGTGGAGTGACTGGCGGAGGGAATGAGGAGCTGCTGTCTACACTTGGAGCAACCTGAGAGGAGCACCCTGTTGTGGAGGTCAGCCTCTCCTCCTCTCTTTCAAGGCTCACTTGAACCTCCCTGCTGACCATAGAAGGACGAAGACCTGGAGAAGACCCCAGGCACCTTGTCCTTCTCTCGCCCTGTCACTGCTGCAAACAGCTCATGGCCAAGGTGATGGTGTGCAGGTCTGCATGCATCTCTGGGATCTGGCTTTCCATAAGAGTCACCAACCTCTCGATGGAGGAAGCCATGCGCTCATGTGGCTGAAACATGGCAGGACTCATGGTCTCCCCCATTGTCTGCTCATGGCTGCGCATGGCCTCTGGCAGCTCTGCCAGATGTTCCCTTGCCTCTCTGCAACTCCAGCATGTTCTGTGCTGCCGACACCCGAGGCCTGTCATCAGCCTGGTGCTTAGCATGGGCCTGGCAACCCACAGTCTTCTGACTGTTAGTGCTGTCAGCTGTCACAACCTCCGTCAGCTGCTTGTTCATGTATGTGGTGCTCTTACCAGCTTATGACCCTGAATCTAAGCCCAAGAGCATACCCATTGACGTTAGAGTATCTGTGCTGGTGGAGGGTGCAGGGAAATGGTGTGACGGTGCATCCTCTGGCTGTACCTCCTCCTCCTCAGAGATCGACAGCAGGGGCCATGTCCCAGCAACTGTGCTTGCCACCAAAGTGCCGTGACCTGCATGAGGGAACACAAACATTTGTGGGTTAGGTTGTTTAGATCTCCACAAGACAACCATGCGTGATGTGGCTCTCCAGAAGTGTGGTGGAGGACACATGAACACAATCCTCACTGTGTCATCTGAGAGAAGCAGAGTTAATGTATCAGGTGCAGACAAGTGCGAAGTTATGCATTTTGGGAAGTTAAACCAGGGCAGGACATATACAGTGAATGGCAGGGCCCTGGGGAGTGTTCTGGAGCAGAGAGACATAGTTCCCTGAAAGTGCAACACAGGTAGACGGGGTGGTGAAGAAGGCATATGGCATGCTTGCCTTCATCGGCCGAGGCTTTGAGTACAAGATTTGGGACGTCATGTTACAGTTGTACATAACGTTGGTTAGGCTGCATTTGGAGTACTGTGTGCATTTCTGGTCGCTGCACTACAGGAAATATGTGATTAAGCAAGAGAGGGTGCAGAAAAGATTCACAAAGATGTTGCATGGTTTGGAGGGCTTGAGTTATAAAGAGAGATTGGATAGGCTGGGTCTGTTTTCCCTGGAGCGAAGGAGGCTGAGAGGGGACATGATAGAGGTATATAAAATTATGAGAGGCATAGATAGGGTAGATAGACAGAGTCTGTTTCCCATGGTAGGGGTGACTAAAACTAGAGGGCATAGATTTAAGGTGAGAGGGAGGAGGTTTAAAGGGGATCAAAGGGGTAAAATTTTCACACAAAGAATAGTGGGTATCTGGAATGAGCTGCCAGAGGTGGTGGTGGAGGCAGGAACAGTAGCAACATTTAAGAGGCATTTGGACAGGTACTTGAATGAGCAAGGCATAGAGGGATATGGAATTAATGCAGGCAGGTGGGATTAGTATAGATAGGCATTATGGTCAGTATGGACGCGGTGGGACGAATGGCCTGTTTCTATGCTGTACGACTCTATGACTATGACTCTATGACAGGTCTGTGACCTTTCATCAGAATTAGTCACAGACCTGAAACGTTAACTCTGCTTCTCTCTTCACAGATGCTGCTAGACTTGCTGAGTATTTCCACCATTTTCTGTTTTTATTTCAGATTTCCAGCATCCACAGTATTTTGCTTTTATTATTATCCTCACTGCCTTGTGCAGACACTCCAGTCTCACCGTTTACAGTTGAACGGCTATCCTGGGCCCCCACGACCTCCAGAGCCTCCTTTTCTGCTGGCAACAGAGCACGCACATCAGGGATCCCACAGCCAGTCCTTGATGTCTCTCTGCTGATATTGGTCCGTTTCTCCTGCAAACGGAAAGAGGAACACAATTAGACCTCATACAAAGAACAAGAGGACATTTATGCTTGTGGCAACCCATCGCCCCCCTGATGGGATCTCCCAAATGGCTCCTCCCAAAGTTCTCTGTCAGGGGATGTAGTAGAGATTAGCTCTGAAAGAAGGCAGCCTGTCGCCGAGATGCAGCTATGCATCTGCCAGGAGTAGTGATGCCTCACCCCCTTGCCACTGCCTTTGTGTTCACTCCCTCCCCATGTAGCGCTTCCCTTCACATATCCACATGCAAGCCTCAAAGGAGAGATGGGTATGGAGGACTCAACTTGATGGAGCCGAGGAGGTCATTGGCCCTCTTGAGGTACTGGATCTAGTTCTGGGGTGGTGACCCCATGGTGAAGACCTCCTCTGTGGTCTCCATCAAGGCTTGCTTGGTCAGGTGGGAGGGTCTCTTCTTACCCTTCCTTAGAAAGAGCACCTCCTCCCGTCTTTCCCTTCGAGCCTGGAGGAGAATCTCCAGGGAGGCATTGCTAACCGTTGGGCCTCGGACATGGTCCCTGTAGCTCCTGGTCCATTCAGATGGTCCATAGTCCTGGTGCAGTGGCACAGGGAGGTGCAAGAGTCACAGCAGCAGCAGAGCGGGGTCCAGCAGCAGCAGCAGTGGTCGAGGGGATAGCAGCAGAGGCGATTCTGGGGGTGGGGGCGGGTGGTGTGGGGGGCTGGTTCAGCAGCAGTGGTTGAGGGGGTCCAGCAATTACAGCAGCAGAGTGGGGCCTGGGGGGGTGGGTGTGGGTCAAGCAGCAGCAGCAGCAGAGGGGGGATCCAGATGTCACATCACTGTGGGGTGGGGGGGGTGGGTGGCAGGAGTTACAGTAGCAGCAGAGGAGTCCAGCAGCACTCAAGATTCATTGCATCAGTGAAAGGCAGCAGTACAAACAGGGCTGGCAGTGCTTTAAAGATTG
Organism: Heterodontus francisci; assembly: GCF_036365525.1. Lineage (NCBI taxonomy): Eukaryota > Metazoa > Chordata > Chondrichthyes > Heterodontiformes > Heterodontidae > Heterodontus > Heterodontus francisci. The sequence goes on from NC_090376.1 coordinate 112,629,792, forward strand.
CGCCAGCACCTGTGTTCTGGTCATTTGACACCATCATCAGCAACACGTAGCCCGACCCCGTCCTACAATAGGGCAGGCTTCACCCCTCAGTTGCGTTAATTGGCTGGTCACTGAGTGATCGCAATCAGCCGCCATACTGGTGACAGGCAGAGACGGCACCCACTTCCACTGCCGCAGTCAGGATCTGCAATGAGTTGACAAACTTCAGCCCAATGAGGGCACCTCTGTAAGAGTAGTTCAGGTTAGCTAGAGTTCAGGTTCAATGTCATGTATTGGTCGAGGTGATGGCAAGGGATGAGATGTGCAGATGTCTTAAGCCAGGTCTGAATATACTGCACTCATTCTGCCAAACACCATCCCTTACACAGCAGCACAACAGTCCTGCTGGTCTATTGGAGAGCACACTGGAGGAGATGGGGTTGATGCCGTAGAGGTCCTGTCCTACTATGTCCACCAGGTTCTCTAAGGTGGAACAGATATTGCAGCCCAGAGTTTGCAAAGCAGCCGTATGAGCCTGTAGGCAGGTAGTAGCTGTGTCTTTTCTTCTGATTGCCCAGCTGAAATTTCCATGGAGGTGTCTGTTAATTGTATATCAAATGTGTTTAATTGTAGGCATGTAATGGGCATTTTGTTTTATTCATTCATGGGATATGGGCATCGCTGGCTAGGCCAGCATTTATTGCCCATCCCTAATTGCCCTTGAGAAGGTAGTGGTAAGCTGCACTGAACCTCTGCAGTCCCTGTGGGATAGGATTACCCACAATGCTGTTCAGAAGGGAGTTCCAGCATTTTGACCCAGTGACAGTGAAGGTGTGGCGATATAGTTCCAAGTCAGGATGGTGCGCGGCTTGGAGGAGAACTTGCAGGTGGTCGAGTTTCCGTGCATCTGCTGCCCTTGCCCTTCTAAGTGGAAGAGGTTGTGGGTTTGGAGGGTGCTGTCTTACGAGCCTTGGTGTGTTGCTGCAGTGCATCTTGTAGATGGTACACACTGCTACCACTCTGCGTCGATGGTGGGGAGAGTGAATGTCTGTGAATGAGGTGCCAATCAAGCGAGATGCTTTGTCTTGGATGGTGTCGAGCTTCTTGAGTGTTGTTGGAGCTGCACCCATCTAGGCAAGTGGAGAGTATTCCATCACACTCCTGACTTGTGCCTTGTAGATGGTGGACAGGCTTTGGGGAGTCAGGAGGTGAGTTACACGCCGCAGGATTCCTAGCCTCTGACCTGCTCTTGTTGCCATGGTATTAATATGGCTACTCCAGTTTCTGGTCAATCATCAGCAATCATAATGCCATTGAATGTCAAGGGGAGATAGTCATTGCCTGGCACTGTGTAGCGTGAATGTTACTTGCTGCTTATTCGCCGAAGCCTGGATATTGTCCAGGTCTTGCTGCATTTCTACACGGACTGCTTCAGTATCTGAGGAGTGACGAATGATGCTGAACATTGTGCAATCATCAGCAAACATCCCCACTTCTGACCTTATGATTGAAGGAAGGTCGTTGTTGAAGCAGCTGAAGATGGTTGGGCATAGGACACTACCCTGAGGAATTCCTGCAGTGATGTCCTGGAATCAGATGATTGACCCCCAACAACCACAACCACCTTCCTTTGCGCTAGGTATGACTCCAACCAGCTGAGAGTTTTCTCCCTTATTCCCATTGATTCCAGTTTTGCTAGGGCTCTTTGCTGCCGTAGTAGGTCAAATGCTGCCTTGATGTCAAGGGCAGTCACTCTCACCTCACCTCTTGAGTCCAGCTCTTTTGTCCATGTTTGAACCAAGGCTGTAATAAGGTCAGGAGCTGAGTGGCCCTGGCGGAACCCAAACTGAATGTCACTAAGCAGGTTATTACTAAGCAAGTGCTGCTTGGTAGCACTGTCAACGACAGCTTCCATCACTTTACTGATGATCGAGAATAGACTGTTGGGACAGTAATAGGCTGGGTTGCATTTGTCCTGCTTTAGGTGTACAGAACATACCTGGGCAATTATCCACATTACAAGGTAGATGCCAGTGTTGTAGCTGTACTGGAATAGCTTTGCTAGGGGTGCGGCAACTTCTGGAGCACAGGTCTTCAGTACTATTCCCGGAATATTGTTAGGATCCATAGCCTTTGCAGTATCCAGTGCCTTCAGTCGTTTCTTGATATCACGTGGAGTGAATTGAATTGGCTGAAGACTGGCATCTAGGATGCTGGGGACATCAGGAGGAGGCCCAGTTGGATCATCAACTCGGCACTTCTGGCTGAAGATTGTTGCAAATGTTTCAGCCTTGTTTATTGCACTGATGTGCTGGGCTCCCCCATCATTGAGGATGGGTATATTTGCAGAGCCATCTCCTCTGGCTAGTTGTTTAATTGTCCACCATCATTCAGAACTGGATGTGGCAGGACTGCAGAGCTTAGATCTGATCCGTTGGTTATGGGATTGCTTAGCTCTGTCTATTGCATGCTGCTTACACTGCTCGGCATGCAAATAGTCCTGGGTTGTAACTTCATCAGGTTGACGCCTCATTTTGAGGTATGCCTGGTGCTCCTCCTGGCATACCCTCCTGCACTCTTCATTGAACCAGGGTTGGTCTCCAGGCTTGATGGTAATGGTGGAGTGGGGAAATATGCCGGGCCTTGAGGTTACAGATTGTGGTTGAGTACAATTCTACTGCTGCCGATGGCCCACAGAGCCTCATGGATACCCAATCTTGCATTGCTAGATCTGTTTGAAATCTATCACATTTAACACGGTGGTTGTGCCAAACAACACAATGGAGGGTATCCTCAATGTGAAGTCGGTATTTTGTCTCCACAACGACTGTGCAGTGGCCACTCCTACCAATACTATCATGGGCAGATGCAACTGCGGCAGGCAGATTGGTGAGGACAAGGTCAAGTATATTTTTCCCTCTTGCTGGTTCCCTCACCACCTGTCACAGACCTAGTCTAGCAGCTATATCCTTTTTGACTCACCAGCTTGGTCAGTAGTAGTGCTACCGAACCACTCTTGGTGATGGACATTGAAGTCCCCCACCCAGAGTACATTCTGCACCCTTGCTACCCCAGTGTTTCCTCCAAATAGTGTTCAACATGGAGGAGTACTTATTCATCAGCTGAGGGGGCGCAGTAAGTGGTAATCAGCAGGAGGTTTCTTTTCCCATGTTTGACCTGATGCCGTGAGACTTCATGGGGCCCAGGGTCAATGTTGAGGACTCCCAGGGCAACTCCCTGCTGACTGTATACCACTGTGCCGCCACCTCTGCTGGGTCTGTCCTGCCGGTTGGACAGGATGTCCCCGGGGATGGTGATGGTGGCGTCTGGGATATTGTCTGTAAGGTATGATTCCGTGAATATGACTATGTCAGGCTGTTGCTTGACTAGTCTGTGGGAGAGCTCTCCCAACTTTGGCACAAGCCCCCAGATGTTAGTAAGGAGGACTTTGCACGGTCGACAGGGCTAGGTTTACTGCTGTCGTTTCTGGTACCTAGTTCGATACTGGGTGGTTGGTCCGGTTTCATTCCTTATCAACTTTGTAGCGGTTTGATATGACTGATAGCGGCTTGATAGGCCATTTCAAAGGGCATTTAAGAGTCATCCACATTGCTGTGGGTCTGGAGTCACATGTAGGCCAGACCAGGTAAAGAAAGCAGATTTCCTTCCCGAAAGGACATTAACTGGGGATTCATTTATGCCCCTATAAATAGAACTGGGCTGAATTTTATCTCAGCAACAGGGGTCCTGGCGCTGGGCCAGAGGACAAGGGCCGACCCCGCCTCGGTTTTCTGTTAGACCCGCGGTGGAATTCCACGACAGGCAGCTAGTTAACTGCCTACCATCGGGGACGTCATCTATTTAAGTGAGAAGCTCTCACCTCCAGAACTGCTGCCCAAATCGGACATCCCCCAGCTGATAAGTACCAGCAGGGCTACTGAGAGTGGTGGCCACTGCTGGTACTGAAGAATGCCTGCAGTGGTGAAGATAGAGGAGACCCTGGGAACAGGTAAATGGGGTCAGGGTCACTGGAGCCTGCCTGACTGGGCTTTGCTGGGAGGTCTGTTGGTGAGCACGGTGGGGGGGTGGGGGTGGTGGGGGGAGTCTTGCCACAAGGGTGACCATTGCCGCTGGGGGGCCCTCTGTGGGCCAGGGATTGCCCCTGGAGGAGGCCCCCCAATCACATTTAAGGGCCTCAATTGGTCTTTGGGCAGGAAGGCTGTTCTCGGCCTTCCCGTTCCCGGACTAAATTTGATGGCATCGGGAATGTAATGGGCATGCTGTCCTACACCACCCCATGCCATTTGTGTGCTCCCCTGCCTCCGTTATTAGCTCCAATGGCAGGATAAGTTCCAGCCCACTGACTTAAACTGTGGTGGCTGGGTTTGGTGCTTGCTTGTAATCTATACCTGTTGTGTTTCCTTCTATCCTTCAAACACAAACTCTCCAATCACTCAAAAGGACTGGTAAACTATATTGTGAGTTCTTTATTTGAAGATAACAGTACTATATACAAATTGATCAAATAAGCTTACTGGTACATTTTGCTTGGTCAACCTACACATTCCAACAACTGTATCACATGACAGATGACATCATATACTCTCAGATGATGTGTACGGATTATGGGCATACATACATCCCCTTTTTTCTGAAGTTGAGATTGCAAACAAATAAACAGATAGTAACAAGTATGTCATAAAACTATTCACACTGCAGTAAAACTTTTATGCATTGTGAGTTCACAACTTTACGAGTTTACAAGTCTCTGAAATGTAAAGGTGGTTTGCTAATATGACCCGATCTGGTCACAGTGAAACTTCCTTGAGATCTCTGATGTTATCACAGTGGTCTTGATTCGTAGGTTTGCTACTTTCTTGCGCAACAACATCACATTAGTTGTCTTCACCATGATCTATGTTCAGGTCCCACCTTTGAATGTGTTCTATTTACAACAGGACTGCTGGGTGTTGCATAATTGGACATCTCCCTGATTTGACATTGATTTCTGCGTAATGTTGCACCATTTGGTGTCACTACTGTAATGAGTTCTTTATGTTGTCTGGTGCAACATAAATTAGATGTGTGGAGTCCAAGTTTCTGAAGATCTCAAACAGGTTTATTTACAGCTAAACTATTATCTACGGTACAGAGCAAACTATTTACAGAACCTTCGTCTGGGTGTTACAGTTGCAGAGTGACTCTGGCTTCGAGTCACATGACTATATCCTGGTACTTAGCTGATAGCATACTGAGATCTTAAAGGGACATCACTCTTAAGGCAATCATACAAAATCTCGTTTCTTTCCAAAGATAAGTCTTGTATGCTACAAGTAAAATAACTTAAAAATTAGATAACATCAAAATTAGTTATACAGGATACAGATTATAAAATTTATAGGTTGTCATGCAGGCCCCCACCTGCCAAGAATGAGGCATATTAATTTCACCACATGGACATTAAATTTCAAGTTGTTGCTGGGAAGAAGAGAAGGCCTGTTACAAAGGGTTGCCAGGTCCCCGGATGGAAAGATATTTCTGCATATTAACAGACAGTGTTTGTAGACAAAGGATCATACCCTGACACACAATACACAGAGCCAAGACATGGTCAGATCAGTTAGTCACATGACTAACTGGCTATTGCAGAGTTTGAACTGAGAGTTTTAAATTGGAGAGGCAGTGTTTGAACTGACAGAAAGCTGTTTGCTCCTGGACTGAAGAAGACCTCCTGCCTGTTTGTCTGCTCCCATCTCTTTCTCACAGAACTCCAAAATCCATTGAAGACACATGAACTCCAAGAGAGAAAAGTCTCCTACAGTGAACAAGGTTTAAGAAGAATGCTAGGCCCCAACGAAAAGCAAGATCTACCTACAAGCAAGGACTCTACACTGAGCTTGAGGACCCGTAACAAAAACTCTTCTGATATTGCCTCAAACTTTTCCACTTTATTTCTTCTGCTCTTTTCTGTCCCTATCTGCATATATGTATCGCGTATGCATGCTAGCGTGGGCACGTCGTGTATCCATAGGCGTTAACCGAATTAGAGTTTAAGTTTAATTTCAATAAAATTTCACTTTTCTTCTTTAAACCTAAGAAAGCCTGTTTGTGCTGGTTTCTTTGCCTTATAATTGGATTCACCAAGGAGGAACTAAAAACATGCTGTGTTTAAAAATTAAACTCTATTACAGTAAGACCAGGTGAAGGCTGAAAGGGTCCCCAAGACCTCTTTCGCACCTGGTTGTAACAACGTATAGAAGCTTAAGAGTCCTTATATTGTTTCGGTGGTTTGACAATCCTTCCAGATCTGGTTATGGTGTAATCTTCAGGTGATGTGGATTTTACCCTTGGCTGTTTTTGGTTTGCAGGCATGTTGTCAATGTGTTGGTTGTTGTCCAGTTGTTCCATCACACCCTCATTGTTGGATTGTGTTCCTTCGAGTCCGCTGTGCGCAATTGGAGTATTGGAGTATCTCTTAGTTGGCTTTGGCTCTTTCTCAACACCACTCCACTAGATCTTGTAATTTCATAGAATCTAGGCTCACTGCATACTTTGGATACCTCTGTGGGTAGCCATGTTCTCATGGTGGGTTGTATGACCCTGAACTTTTGTCCTACGTGTATCTCAGGTAGTTCTGCCCCTGCATGTCGGTCATGCACCATCTTCATTCTCTCTTGTTTTTCAAGCAATGTCTACTGCATCTCAGAGAATTTGGACAGCTGTTGGCTTGGCAGAGTCATTTGCATTTGTCTGCCAAACATCATCTCTGCTGGTGACGGTAAGCCCTTATCCATAGATGTAGCTCTGAGGTGGAGCATGGCATCACGAAAATCTTGTTTTGTTGTCCTATACTTCAAGATAAGTCATTTGATTGTGTGAACCATTTGCTCAGCAAGACCATTAGATCTAGGGTAATGTGATCTTGGGTAATCTAGGGTGAGCACGTCACATGGTTTGCACTCCATTTAGTGCACATAGCCCTGAAAGGTTTGCTCATATACTGTGGTCCACTGTCAGAAATGATTTCTTCAGGTGCATCAAACAGACTGAATATAGCACTCAATGTGTCTGTGACGACCATGCTTGACGTGTCTTTTGCCTGTCTGACAATTGGAAATTTGAAGAAATGATTGGTGACTAAGATAAAGTTTCCTCCATTAACAGAAAATAGATCAGTGGTGATTTTGGACCAAGGTTCTGACGGAATCTCGTAAGGGTGTAAAGGGTCTTTGCATTGTTGTGGCTGGTGGCTCTGGCATGCCTTGCACATCCTCACTAACCTTTTAATGTCACTGTAGATCCCTGGCCAATAAACAGTGTCTCCTGCCATAATAAAAACAAAAATTTCTGGAAATACTCAGCAGGTCTGGCAGCATCTGCGGAGAGAGAAGCAGAGTTAATGTTTCAGGTCAGTGACCTTTCATCAGAACTGGCAAAGGTTAGAAATGTATTAGGTTTTAAGCAAATAAAGCAAGGGTGAGGCAAAAAAGAACAAAAGGGAAGGTGTTGGTAGGACATAGGGTTACAGAGAATTACTGACAAGGAGGTCATGGGACAAAGGAAAATGCAAAGAGTGTGTTAACGGTGTAGTGAAAGACAGAGCATTAGTGCAGAGAGGTGTTAAATGACAGAATAATAAAGGGGACCCGAGCTTCCTGTCACTTGCCATCAACACCCCCTGCCCCCACCCCGCTCTCGTGCTCACATCTCTGTCCTGGGCTTGCTGCAGTGTTCCAATGAACATCAACACAAGCTCAAGGAATAGCACCTCATTTACTGATTAGGCATTCTAGAGCCTACCAGACTGAACATTGAGTTCAATAATTTCAGAGCATGACTGGCCCCCCTTTTTTGTTTTTATTTTTATTTTTTATTTTTATTTTATTTTATCTTGGTTTGTTTCATCATTCAATCGTTTTACCATGTGCCTGCCCACTTTTTTTTTTCATGTTTGTGCTTTTGGCTCGGGATTTCATTATTCTGTCATTTAACACCTCTCTGCACTAACGCTTTGTCTTTCACTACACCATTAACACACTCTTTGCCTTTGCCTCATGACCTCCTTGTCAGTTATTCTCTGTAACCCTCTGTCCTATCAACACTTTCCCTTTTGTTCTCTTTTGTCCCACCCCTGCTTTATTTGCTTAAAACCTATTACATTTCTAACCTTTGTCAGTTTTGATGAAAGGTCACAGACCATCACGTTAACTCTGCTGAGTACTGATGAAAGGCCACATACCTGAAAAGTTAACTCTACTTCTCTCTCCACAGATGCTGCCAGACCTGCTGAGTATTTCCAGCAATTTTTGTTTTTATTTCAGATTTCCAGCATCTGCAGTATTTTGTTTTTATTTTAGTGTCTCATGCCAGTTATCTTGTTCGCCCTATGCCCAGATGGCCTTGGTGATGTTGTAACAAGATGGCCTTTCGGAGAGCTTTGGGCACAATCACTTGTTTTCCTTTGAAGGTGACACCTCTCGAGAAACCGAGTTCATCTCTATAAGGCCAAAAGCACCTGAGGGTTCCTGGCACCTCTTTTACCATATCAGGCCAATCTTCTATGATGACTCTCCATAGTGCCTACAGTTGTGGGTCATTGGCTATTTCTGATTGTATTTGGTCACATTTGTGCTGACCAACATGCAATAAATCGATTTTGAGCACATCTTCCACCTCGATGTCCATGTTGTTTACTTGTAGATCCAGTGAACCTTCTTCATTCTTGCTCGGGTTTGGCTATCTGCTCAGCGTATCCATTTTGGCACCTGGTTTGTCGCAGACATTGAAGTCATACCCCTGTACTTTCACTAAGAGTCGCTGTAGTCGAGGTGGTGCGCTTGTCAATGGTTTGTGCCAGATCATCTCCAGTGGTTTGGTCAGTTTCCACCGTGAGCTGTTTGCTGAACAGGTAGGTGTGAAACCTTGTGATCCGAAACATCAGAGCAAGTGTTTCACGCTCTATGTTTGAGTAATTGGATTATGCTGAGGATAAACATTTGGATCCTAATGCAATTGGTTTGCCATCCTGGAGGATGCACTCTCCTAGCCCTTTCTGTGAGGCATCAACTGCCAGAATTGTCTTCTTCCTTGGATCATAATACTGCAGGGTACAGGTTTTTGCTGACAATGCTTGTTTGAGAGACGCAAACATATGTTGATGGTCCTCCTGCCGTATAAATGGGACGTCTTTCTTTAAGAGCTCTCTTAGTGATGATGCTTTGTCAGAGAAATTTGGAATGTATGGTACCAAGAAGTTGAAAGACCCAAGACATCTCTGGAGATCTTCCTTGTCTTGTGGCGTCAGCATATACCTTATATCTTCGGCTTTGCCTGGCTCAGGACATATTCTGCAACCTGAATAGACGGAGCCAAAGAAATTGATATGACTTACATTCACCTGACACTTCTGGCTGTTAAAACGGGCCCTTCATGATGAGCTACAGCCATCAGTGAATGAAGATTTCGATTGTGTTCTTCTTTTGTTTTGCCCACTACCGCAATATAATTGGCAATGCATATACATCCAGACATGTTTTCTATAATTCTGTACATATGATGCTGAAACAGATCTTGACTGACAGATAAGCCGAAGGGTTTCTGGAAGCAATATCTTCCAAATGGTGTTTTGAAGGTGGTGACTTCGTGACATTCCTTAGCGAGGTGTACCGACCAATATCCATGTTTAGCATCCAACTTGGAGAAGAATTTGGTTCCTGTGAACTTGGGATTCAATTCCTCTAGTGTTGGAATCTTGTGGGGGCATCTCTTTAGGGAGAGGTTTAGACATCTCAGATCTAGACACACCGTGATTGCTCCATCCTTCTTTAGTATGCACATAATTGAGCTGCACCAGTCAAGTCACATGACTACATCCTGGTATTTAGCTCATTAACATCCTGAGATCTTAAAGGGCATCCTCACTGTTAAGGCAATCATGCAACAACTACCTCATATGATCTCGGCTCTCGACAAACCTTAGCTATTTCAGCTGGAAATCAGGTTCCCTCTATCAGAGATTCTATGGTTAAACTTGGCAATTCTTTACTTGCATGTCAGTTATGCATATCCTTCATCTTCCCCTTTTTTTCTGGTAACTCATCTTGTACAACTGTAAACTTGGATAGGTGGTGGCTTGGAAGAGTCGGTTGGACTTGCCTCCCAAACATGAGCTCAGCAGGTGAGGGTAAACTTTCACTCAATGATGTCGCCCTTAGATGTAGCATTGCGACCTGGAAATCCTGCTTTGTTTCTTAGCATTTAATAATCAAGGACTTAACAGTATGAACCATGCACCTCACTCGGCCATTTGATGGACAATAATGTGCTGACGACGTTATGTGGTCAATGCCCCACTTTGCACATATGTCTCGAAATGGCTTTCTCATGTACTGAGGAATGTTGTCTGAGACAATTTCTTGTGGTGTTTCAAAAAAACCAAAAATGGCACTCAGTATACTGGCATTGGCTGCACGCAACATATTGTGTAGTTGTCAAATTATCTGGAACTGGAAAAAATATTACATCACTAGTAGAAAATCATCTTTATGAGCATTAAATAGGTCCATGGATGTGATGGAATCTTGTGAGGTATCAATGGCTCTTTGTGCTGGCTTGGTGGTGTGCCTGGCATGCTTCGCACATTCTCAGTCTTCTCTATATCACTGTTGCTCCCTGGCCAATATATGGTTTCTCTCACTAGACATCTAATGCACTCAATGCCCACGTGAGCCTTGTGTAATTGCTTCAGAAAGTTTGGTTGGAGTGACTCAGGTATTAGAAGCTGTCTGCCCCTGAATATTATGCCTCTGGCCATTCCTAATTCATTTCGGTAGGCCCAAAATTGTCTTAAGGTTTCCTGGACTTCTTGTATTACATTAGGCCAACCTTTGATTATGGTTTTCCATAGAGCCTGGAACATTGGGTCTTTGGATGACTTTTCTTGTAATTGTTGATATTTGTCTTGCCCAAAATTTATCAAATCGATTTGTAATACATCTTTGAATTCTGTATCTAGTGAATCGACTTGAAAATCCAATAAAACTTCCATGTTCTTTGTTTGATTCAGCAACCTGCTCAAGGTGTCTAAAGTAATCATTACGTTGCCCGGCTTGTAGCGCACATTGCAATCGTGTCCTTGAATTTTGATTGACAGTCATTGCAACCTGGGCGGTGCACTCACCAATGCTTTTCACCAATAATAATAATAAAAATCAGAAATGCTGGAAATATTCAGCAGGTCTGACAGCATCTGTGGAGAGAGAAGCAGAGTTAACATCTCAGGTCAGTGACCCTTCATCAGAACTGAACAATGTTGGAGGTACGTATCCTTCAATATCCTTTGGGGAAGGATATTGGCGCTCGCCCTGGTGTCAATTTTGGCCCTCAGTGTGTGCTTTCCTAGGATACCCAAAGTTAATGATTGAAAATGCTTCCTGTTCTGTGATTGTATTTATGGACGCGGTAATGTTTACAATGTAGAATGCTTGCTCTCTCTCCTTTGTAAGAACTTGGCCATCATTATTTTCCATGTTGTCTGCTGTGTTGGCAATTTTGCGTCTGCGCTTGCTTCTATGCCTGGCATGCTCTGTGTTGCTGCTATTGTGCTGCATAAGCTTTTTACTTAGTTGAGGCTAGCGTTGACTTCTTGCCACAGCTTCTGAACCGGGTTTCTTACATTGGCGTACCCAATGCCCTTTAATAGCACATGCCTCACAGTGATCCTGGTATGCTAGACAGTTTCTTGGTGGTGAAGCAGTCCACATCCTCTACATGGCTTATTTGGTTTCATCAGCTTGGCTACTGTGCCAATAGTCCCAGCCGCACCTAATACTTGCAAACTCTGTTCGCCTGCAGGAATAGCTTCATATCTATGCCCAGTCTTTTAATAAAGCTTCAATGTCAAGACTTTTTCTAGGAGGTCCTTTTGAAAAGCTTCAATGGGTGTCGACACTATTACTAGCTCTGCAAATCTTTCATATAACTCAGTTTCGGAAAAGTCGCGGTCCCTGCCTTAGTCCCTGCAGCATCTGACAAATTGGTCGATTGACTCTTTTGGTTGCTGTCTACATGGCATAAATTCCACCGATGTATCCTGAAATTGACTTTCACACATAGTTGTTCTTCTAGTGTGGACCATATTTTCTTAGGGTATTTCTGATTGTCTTCCGAGAAGTTTGAGGTATTCAGCCTATGAAGCCCTCCATTTTCGACAGCAATTTTAATTTTGGCTGCTTGTTTGTCTGGTTCTGATACAGCCAAAACAAGGAACCACAGCTCTAGTCTTTGTTTGGAAAGTTTGAATTCAGAAAGAATACCTGTTACTTTCCAATTCATACAGGGGAATTTTACCGACATCCTGCTGACATTCCCGGGATTTTCCATGATTTCCTAGGTAGGACGAAGCTTTCCTGCTTTCCTCCACAGGAGGGTTTCAATGTGTTGCAGATCTGGCTGCTTGCAGTAATTTTACTTGCCACACCATGTTACTGAACTCTATCATACTGCGGGTCTGTGGCGCTCCCCTTTGTGTACTTTTTTAGGCCCTGCCCATGAAGTGGTGTTTTGGCAGTACAGCATCTCAATACCCCATTTAGCTGTAATGGCTGTGATGAGTTTTTTTCCAGCCTTTTTTGAAGCCTGGCTTTGAATTGACCTGCACTGGCCCATCCAAATTGATTGATCACACCCCTTTGCTACTGATCCAGTGGCCCCTTTGTATATTTATTTTTTTGTTTAGAGATACAGCACTGAAACAGGCCCTTCGGCCCGCCGAGTCTGTGCCGACCATCAACCACCCATTTATACTAATCCTACACTAATCCCATATTCCTACCACATCCGCACTTTCCCTATATTCCCCTACCTATACTAGGGGCAATTTATAATGGCCAATTTACCTATCAACCTGCAAGTCTTTGGCGGTGGGAGGAAACTGGAGCACCCGGCGAAAACCCACGCAGTCACAGGGAGAACTTGCAAACTCTACACAGGCAGTACCCAGAATTGAACCCGGGTCGCTGGAGCTGTGAGGCTGCGGTGCTAACCACTGCGTCACTGTGCGTATAGTTACTCATTGTTCCCAATGGGCTACTGCTTGCTGATAGTGCTTCACCTCTTGAGGCTCTGTTGGCAGCTTACTTCCCTTGCAGACTGCTAGTGTAGTCCCAAGTTGAATATGATGTTCTCCTGATGTGCCCCGGAAGCTCAAAATCTTTGAATCCCAAATGCTGCCACCGTACTGTTTCCTTCTACCCTTCAAACACAAACTCACCAATCACTTCGGTAGGACTGGCAAACTATATTGAGAGTTCTTTATTTGAAGATTACAGTACTTTATAAACATTGATGGAGAGCTCTTACTAGTACATCTTACTTGGTCAACTAACACATTCCAAAAATTGTGTCACGTGACAGAAGACACCATATCCTGTCTGATGATGTAAGATTATGGACATTCTTTTGGGCCTCCTTATCTCGAGAGACAATGGATACGCGCCTGGAGGTGGTCAGTGGTTTGTGAAGCAGCGCCTGGAGTGGCTATAAAGGCCAATTCTGGAGTGACAGGCTCTTCCACAGGTGCTGCAGAGAAATTTGTTTGTTGGGGCTGTTGCACAGTTGGCTCGCCCCTTGCGCCTCTGTCTTTTTTCCTGCCAACTACTAAGTCTCTTCGACTCGCCACAATTTAGCCCTGTCTTTATGGCTGCCCGCCAGCTCTGGCGAATGCTGGCAACTGACTCCCACAACTTGTGATCAATGTCACACGATTTCATGTCGCGTTTGCAGACGTCTTTATAACGGAGACATGGACGGCCGGTGGGTCTGATACCAGTGGCGAGCTCGCTGTACAATGTGTCTTTGGGGATCCTGCCATCTTCCATGCGGCTCACATGGCCAAGCCATCTCAAGCGCCGCTGACTCAGTAGTGTGTATAAGCTGGGGGTGTTGGCCGCTTCAAGGACTTCTGTGTTGGAGATATAGTCCTGCCACCTGATGCCAAGTATTCTCCGAAGGCAGCGAAGATGGAATGAATTGAGACGTCGCTCTTGGCTGGCATACGTTGTCCAGGCCTCGCTGCCGTAGAGCAAGGTACTGAGGACACAGGCCTGATACACTCGGACTTTTGTGTTCCGTGTCAGTGCGCCATTTTCCCACACTCTCTTGGCCAGTCTGGACATAGCAGTGGAAGCCTTACCCATGCGCTTGTTGATTTCTGCATCTAGAGACAGGTTACTGGTGATAGTTGAGCCTAGGTAGGTGAACTCTTGAACCACTTCCAGAGCGTGGTCGCCAATATTGATGGATGGAGCATTTCTGACATCCTGCCCCATGATGTTCGTTTTCTTGAGGCTGATGGTTAGGCCAAATTCATTGCAGGCAGACGCAAACCTGTCGATGAGACTCTGCAGGCATTCTTCAGTGTGAGATGTTAAAGCAGCATCGTCAGCAAAGAGGAGTTCTCTGATGAGGACTTTCCGTACTTTGGACTTCGCTCTTAGACGGGCAAGGTTGAACAACCTGCCCCCTGATCTTGTGTGGAGGAAAATTCCTTCTTCAGAGGATTTGAACGCATGTGAAAGCAGCAGGGAGAAGAAAATCCCAAAAAGTGTGGGTGCGAGAACACAGCCCTGTTTCACACCACTCAGGATAGGAAAGGGCTCTGATGAGGAGCCACCATGTTGAATTGTGCCTTTCATATTGTCATGGAATGAGGTGATGATACTTAGTAGCTTTGGTGGACATCCGATCTTTTCTAGTAGTCTGAAGAGACCACGTCTCTTCAGACTATGTACATACCCACATAAAAACATACAACAACAACTGTGTAAATAAATGCTTATAAAAGTTTGTAAACATTGGCTCCAGTTATATCCTTCACCAACTGGCTTTCTGGAATATAACAGTGACCACATGCTCCATGGAATGTGGCAGAGTTCAGAAATCCTGCAACATCAACCTGCACCTGGTGGAAGTTGATGGTTGCATCTTCCTTCCCATGGCGGACAGAGTGCCTGGCAGGACTGTCAACAACTTACAAAATTGTTAATGTGCCTCCAGTATTCTTAGAGTCTTAGAGTGTTAGAATTATACAGCACAGAAATAGGCCCTTCGGCCCATTGTGACTGTGCTGGCCATCAAGCACCTAACTATTCTAGTCCCATATTCCTGCACTTGGCCCGTAGCCTTGTTTGCTATGGCGTTTCAAGTGCTCATCTAAATACTTCTTCAATGTTGTGAGGGTTCCTGCCTCTACCACCCCTTCAGGCAGTGAATTCCAGATTCCAACCACCCTCTGGGTGAAAACATTTTTCCTCAAATCCCCTCTAAACCTCCTGCCCCTTACCTTAAATCTATGCCCCCTGGTTATTGACCCCTCCTCTAAGGGAAAAAATATCTTCCTATCTAACCTATCAATGCCCCTCATAATTTTGTATACCTCAATCATGTCCCCCCTCATCCTTCTCTGTTCTAAGCAAAACAACCCTAGCCTTTTCAGTCTCTCTTCATAGCTGAAATGCACCAGCCCAGGCAACATCCTAGTGAATCTCCTCTGCACCCTCTCCAGTGCAATCACATCCCTCCTACAGAGTGGCACCCAGAACTGTACACAGTACTCCAGCTGTGGCCTAAATAACGTTTTATACAGCTAGGTCACCACTCTGCCTTCTCTTTTCAAGAGGAAAGAGGCCCAACCAGGTCAAACTTGGCTGATAATTATCATAAAGTTATTAGTATTAGAAGAGCCTTCCAAACTTGGCCTACCCCTGTCTAAAAAACCAGAGATGTAGCTGCACTGAAACAGCTCAGCTAGATGTGCAGTGTCTGGTGAAGCCGCAACTGTGAGAGGAAGCCATCATGGCTGGATCCCAGAGATCTACATCTTTGTTCTGCTGAGCAGAGCATAGGGAGGAAATAGCCCTCCAGGGAATATTCTCCTCAGATGTTCCCGCCACCACTATCTGCTCCTGCTCAATTGTGTAGGCCAATCTATCTGACTAAAAAACCCACTCGATGCATTGATATCTGCACTGATGCCTGCCTTGCATATAGTGTGTGAAGGTGCATCCTCAGGAGGTATGAGTTCCTCTGAAGAGTCTTCATCCTTTGTGGGTAGGGACTTATCAACAACAACAACAGCAACTAATATTTATATAACATCGCAGTGGTTCGCACCGCAGCCTCACAGCTCCAGGGACCCGGGTTCGATTCCGTGTACTGCCTGTGTGGAGTTTGCAAGTTCTCCCTGTGTCTGCGTGGGTTTTCTCCGGGTGCTCCGGTTTCCTCCCACAAGCCAAAAGACTTGCAGGTTGATAGGTAAATTGGCCATTATAAATTGTCACTAGTATAGGTAGGTGGTAGGGAAATATAGGAACAGGTTTGTTGGGAATATGGGATTAGAGTAGGAATAGTATAAAAAATGGGTGGTTGATGTTCGGCACAGACTCGGTGGGCCGAAGGGCCTGTTTCAGTGCTGTATATCTAATCTAATCTAATCTAATCTTTAATGTAATAAAACATCCCAAGGCGCTTCACAGGGGCATTATAAAATAAAGTACGACACCGTCACAAAAGGAGATATTAGGTCAAATGACCAAAACCATGGTCAAGGGGGTAGGTTTTAAGGACTGTAATAATGGAGGAAGGCAAGGTGGAAAGGCATGGAGGTGCAGGAAGATTGAGGCAGAGACAACTAAGAGCATGTCCATCAATGGTGGAATATTAAAATCAGGAATGCACAAGAGGCCAGAATTAGAGGAGCGCAGATATCTTAGAAGGTTGTGAGGCTGGAGGAGATTACAGAGATAGGGAGGGGCAAGCCCATGGAGGGAATTGACAGCAAGGATGAGATTTATGTTCTTCATATAAGATTCCTAGAGAAAAGAAAAAAGGGTAAAGACTTAATAATGGTATTTAGAAGAGTTAATGTGCCAGCCCTTGTTCAAAATTGTTGATGTGTTGAAGTCGACTGCAGGTATAGTTGGTTTGTTGGAGATGAGTGGATGAAAGATTAAACAGTCACATGTTTCACCAGCTTCGCCATCACCAATGCTTAGGATGGTGCATGCTGTCTTCCTGGAATTCTGCACGCTCTTCTTTTACAAACTGTGGAGGAGACCATTCTGAGTGGCCAACAAGAATGTGTTTTTCTTCTGCATGCAGTGCAGATGGTAAAAGAGGGCATCAGGCAGATGTAATAGAAGTGGGAATGTCATGCATTTGTGTAGATCAATTACTGTGAATTGAGGACGTTTGTTGAGAGGAGGTACAGGCTGAACAGCTCAGGGCAGATGAGCTGATGATGGAATTAGTGGCAGCAGTGAAAGCAGCATGTGAGCATGTGCAAGGAGTCGGAATGAGAGGTGGAATGGTGTACCACTGTGAATGGTGGTGAGGAAAGTAATGCAATGGTGAGGAGTGGTGTGAATGGACAAGAGGAAGAAGGAGAAGATGCATTGCAGGAGAGGGTAATGAAGGACATCAATTTAGGCACTCTTGGTTGTGGCAGCAAGTTTCTTTTTCCCACTTGTGGGGGACAACAAATCCCTTTTTGCCCTCACTGCACCCAACAGTACGCCCAGGGAAGAATTGAGAACCTGGGGGCCACCTTCCCTCGATTGGCAGACATCCTTCCAATTAGCAAGTTTCTTTGTAGTTTTCACAGACCTTTCCCTCAGCCTCCTTTGCAGAGGTAGACTGAATTTTTGTTATGATCAAGTGAGGAGGGGTTTAAAGGCTCTGCTCTTTTCCTTCTCCTTGTTTGACCACAACATGTATATATATTTTTTAAGTGGATATACCTGCCATTTTAGTGAGTGCTTAGCCTTTTACACGCCTTGATCTTAAAAAGAACCAATCGGCCAGGATTTCTCAAGTTTAATAAAAAGGTTAGCTTTATTGTACTTTAACCAACTTAAGTAAAATAATAAAATACACTCCAACTTTCATACACACACACACACACACTCACAAATAGATTACAGAGTGGGGAAGGATAGATTGGTCGATTTAGAATCCAGAGAAATAAAAGGGGAATACAGCCTGTGGAGGTTGGTGACTTGGCTGGCTTCAGGCTGAATTCAGTGGTCATACACCTTTCCTTTGGTGGTCCCAAGACTTACAGTTTGAAGATGTGAACAGCTGACTTCTTGGTTCTCCGGGAGGCAGCAATGCAGCTGATTGCATTCAAGGGGAACTCTGTCTGTTCTTCTGGAAACTTCTCAAAACTCACTAGTTTCACCCTCAGGCATAAGTAGTTATGCACAGTGAACATCGATTGGTGAACAGACTAAGACAATCAAACACAGATCAATTAAACCACTATAGTCTGCAACAGGGGATATGCCTCGGTGATCACAGTCAGCAGGCAGAGCTCGAAGCTTACAAGGTTTGAGTGCTTCATCTTCACCAGGTTTCCAACCGGTGGATTAAAAAAATCATCATTTGACATAGCACATTTGCGTGACACATCCACAGTATGTGAAATGAAATGCAATGACAGGACCCTTTGATTATGAGGTTGTAAATAACAAAATGAAACTCTGCACACATTCATCCTCAAACATTCACTTCTTAGTTTCACACTGCCATAACTATGCTCTGGTTTCGTTTTCATCTGGGGTGAATCTGTGTTGAGTTAGACTCTGGATAAAGCATCAGCTATCTCATTGTTTTTCCCTGCAATGTGGGTAATCTTTAGGTGGTAAGGTTGCAAAAGCAGGCTCCATCGAAATAGCATCACATTTTGGGGTTTTGAATTTCTCCACAAATGTCAAAGGATTGTTGTTGATATAAGCTACGGTCTCTCTATATCCATTTCGGACATCTACTTCAAAGTACTTGAGAGCCAGTAACAGTCCCAGAGTTTACTTCTCCACAGTAGAGTATTTATTTTGATGTCTGTTTAATTTTATTTGGAGAAATACCCAACTGGTCTCTCAATGCCTGACTCATCATCTTGGAGCAGGACGACACCTACCCCTAGGTCACTGGCATCAACTGCCTCTTTAAATGGTTTGTTAAAGTTTGAAGCTGCCAACACTGGCTCGTTGGTTAAGATGGCTTTCAGCCTCACAAAAGCTGTTTGGCGCATCCCTGACCACACTACCTTTGATCTTTTCTGAAGCACGTCTGTCAGTGTTGTGGCTATAGTGCTGAAGTTTGGGACGAACTTGAGGTAAAATCAACATATTCCCAAAAATCGCATTATTTCCTGTTTGGTCGTGGGGACAGGAAAATCCATCAATGCCTGTTCTTTCGCTGCCTTGTGCAGCACTCATCCTTGCCCCACAACATGCCCTAGGTGGGTTACCTGAGCTTTAGCAAACTTGTTCTTTGCAAGATTTACCACTAAGTCAGCTGACTGTATACTTTGGAAGGGAGTTTCTAACTGGTCTAGGTGGCCCCCCAGGTGTCACTGTATATGAACAGATCTTCCAAGTACACTACACAGTTGGGTAGGCCAACCACTACCAGCTTCATCAGCCTTTAGAATGTGGCTGGGGCATTTCTTAATCCAAATGGCATCACCCGGTACTAGAATAAGCTGTCTGGGGAGACAAAAGCCGAGATCGCTTTAGCTCGGTGGCTAAGGGAACCTGCCAGTATCCTTTAAACAAGTCTATTTTTGTTATGTGTGTGACGTTTCCTACTCTATCTATACAGTCTTCCAAGTGGGGAATTGAGTAGGAGTCAGCTCTGGTCACTGCATTAAACCATCCTGTTAGCAATGAAGAGCCTTGTTGAGCCATCGGGCTTGGGCACGAGCACAACAGGAGAATTCCAACTGCTCTGACTGGGTTCAATCAGCTTGTGCTCCAGCATGTACTGAATTTCCTCCCGAACCTGAGTCAGTTTCCCAGGACCTAGGCAATAGGGATTTTGTTTTATGGGAGGGGACTCTCCTACATCCACATCATGTAGGGCTAGGGTTGTGCAGATCTCTTTAAATACTGTGAGCAGTCCTGTTAGGTCTGCTGTCTGTTGACCGGAGGTGGGAGTGGAGCAGGTAGGCCTCCCAGAGGCTCCTGCTCAATTTTATGCCACCCCCACGCCACCATCCGACCCGCTGGGGTGGCGTAAAATTCAGACCCTTGTGTCTATAAACTAATTCAGAGGGACTAAAGCCAGTGGACTCATTGGATGAGTCCCTGGTAGCAAACAGAAGAAATCCCAGCCCTTTGTCCCAGTCATGGGGGTACTCATAGCAGTATGTCCTGATCATTGTCTTTAGGGTCTGGTGGTACCATTCTAAAGCCCCTTATGACTGTGGGTAGTAGGCAGAGGACTTTAGCTGGGTTATGCCCAGATTACTCATGACCTTTTGAAACACACTGGGCATAAAATTTGTGCCCTGATCCAACTGGATCTTGGCAGGCATCCCATATTGGGTGAAGAATTGGGTTAGCCCCTCCACCACTACCTTGGCAGAGTTAAATCTTAGGGGGATGGCCTCCGGAAATTGGGTAGCTACATCCATAATGGTAAGAAGATACTGGTAGCCTCCTTTTGTTTTTGGCAGGTGCCGCACACTATCCAACAGCACTCTGCTGAATGGTTCCCCAAAAGCTGCAAAGGAGATTCACACGCCACCCTCCACCAAGTCCATCTGTGCACAAGATAATGGGAAGGAGGGCATGGCATGCAAACAAAAAGTGAAGGACACTTTAGAAATTGACCAAACCTCTCAGCCTCCTCCAGAGAAAGCAGAGTCGATGTAAGAGGAGGCAGGAACCAGAACAACAAGGAGAGTGGCAAATTGTGAAAAGTAAAAATACAAAGTAGAAAATAGAAAAGGAGGGGAAAGCCATCCTGCAAACTAGCGGCAAGACGAGGCTGATGTCTCAGACAGACACCAATGGCTGCTCCTCCTCAGATGAGGAAGGGCAAGAAAGCCTCCATCAACAAAAAAAGCGACAAAACACCAACAAGGTAAAGGAAACAAAGGACCCTCAGCTGAGAAACGCTGGAAGCAGCAAACGGCCTGGGGAGCACCTGCTTCAGGATGCCAGAAGTAGCAATGCAACCTGCGTTCCCCCAGCTCTGGGAAACCGGGAGCAGCAATGGCCTCGACGAGGAGCAAAGTGGAGCAACAACACTACCTGAACACAAAGCAACCCTTTCCAAGTACACGACCCCCCCCGATGTCACCCAGACGGAACAATGCTCCTGAGGCAGTGCAGAACTGGTTTCTCAGACCTGCGAAAGTACAACAGTTTGCAAACACCACAGGTTTCAGGGGGATACCCAGGAGCTGGAACTTGCATAGACTTTTTCCTCTATTGATGTGCGTAGCATTAAAGCCACTACACAATGTGTTTCGACCTTGGATTACCTGGCCAAAGTCAAAGCTAATTTGCTATTTCTGCAGGAGTATGCACTTCAGCACTTACAGGCAATGGTCAAGGTAGTGGTCCCATGGGCCATCGATCTGGTCAGGGAGAAATGATTCCCATTCCTCTGGCCTGGATATTCTGCTGCGGGGAGGCAACTTCACCATCTCTGAAGTTAAGGAGGTGGTGGGCGTTCACCTCATCATAGCAGACATAATTCGTAGCAGACACAGGTTCTCCCTGTGACCACGTAGGTTTCCGCCGGGTGCTCCGGTTTCCTCCCATAGCCAAAGACTTGCAGGTTGATAGGTAAATTGGCCATTGTAAATTGCCCCTAGTGTAGGTAGGTGGTAGGAGAATGGTAGGGATGTGGTAGGGAATATGGGGTTAATGCAGGATTAGTATAAATGGGTGGTTGTTGGTCGGCACAGACTCGGTGGGCCAAAGGGCCTGTTTCAGTGCTGTATCTCTAAATAAATAAAAATAAAATAAAAATAATGTACAACAATGCTGCATTCCGGTTAATCAACGTGTACGCCCCGGCTCAAAACAACGAGCGGCTGACCATCCTCCAGCAGCTCCCATTGCTGCTGGCAACATCCAGGCTGGTCAGTCTAGGCGGTGATTTCAACTGCATCATCGATTCAGCTGGACAATCCGGCAGAGATATCAGCAAACAGGACACCACGTCCAGACTCCTGAAGAAAACAGTAAGAGATGCCAAGCTGCACGAGGTTTAGCAACCCTGCAGACTGAGCTTAGCATAGATACACCTGGTCAAGACCGGATAGGTCTGCCCATTCCAGGATTGACTTCCTGTTTGTATCCCATGCATTCACTGTCAGATCTACCGATGTCAAGCCGGTGTTCTTCTCTGAACACTGTCTCCAAGTGGCCGACTGTCACTTACAGGATGACCAGCAGGTTGGCAGGGGGACATGGAAGCCGAACATAAAACTGCTTACCCAGAGAACATTGAGGAACTCAAAAGGGTTTACAAAGGTTGGAGAACCCTCTTTGAATCTCCGGCGCATTGGTGGGAAATGATGAAGGCGAACATCAAGAGGTTCGTCATCCTCAAAAGTGTTCAGAGGGTGAGAGAGAGACAGAGGGAAATGGCCCGACTCCAGAAAAGAATGCAGAATCTGCTCCTGCTGCAGTCGATGGGGGTCGAGGTCAAAGAGGGTCTCCAAGAGGTGAAAAGCCATTACCCCTTGCTCTTTGCCATGGACGCCTCCAAGATCATCTTCTGGTCCAGAATCCACTCCATTGAGCAGGATCAGACATGCTCACGTTTCTTCTTCCAAAAGGTACACAGAGAGATGTCTGTGATCAGCAGCCTGAAGGAATAGGACGGCTCAGTAACATCATTGCAGTCTGACATACTAAGTATCAGCAAATCCTTTTATGCTGGGCAGTATGACATGAAGCCCATGGACAGCACAGCCGCCCCTGTCCTCCCTGTCACCTATCATGGTGGTCTTAGATGACAGTAAATGGAAGAGTCTGGACAAACCGCTAACTGTGGACGAGCTGACAAAAGCCGTCAGGTCAATCGAGACAGGTAAAACTCCCGGAAGCGATGGCTTACCAGTTGAGTTGTCTTCGAGTCTGTGGGACTAGATCGTCCCAGACCTGTTGGATATGTATGAGAGTATGCTTAGGGCTGGCAGCATTTCAGAATCCATGAGGAAAGGCATCACCACCCTCATCTACAAGAGGAAGGGGGTGAAGGAGGAAACCGGAAATTGGTGGCCCATCTCACTGCTTAATGTGGACTACAAAATTCTGTCCAAAGTCATCGCCAGTTGAGTCAAGTCTGTTCTGGAGTTGGTGATTCACCCCGATCAGACCTATACAGTACCCAGCAGGAAGATCTCAGATAGCCTCAAGCTACTCAGATCTCCTATGTACAGGACATTGTCATGGAAGTGTAGTTTTTTTTCCTCTGTTTAAAAACTAAGGGCTGCTGTGTGCCTTTAAGGCAGAGAGAAGCTTTTAGATTCTCTGGGCACAGAGTGTGCCAGCAGCAAGCCTGTTTCCTAGGCAACAGCAGGAGAGATAAGCCACCTGCTGTATTGTATTAGTTAACTGTGTGTAAAGACTGGCTAGAACCAATTTGATCTGAAGACCAGCGAAGCATGCTCACTGAACGAAGGATCTCTCTCTCTTAGCAGAAAAATCTACATTGATCTACAGGCTGTGTGTTACCTAAGGAGGGGAAAAGCCCTGGTAAAGAACATTTACATTGTTGGAGGTAGTAAATTCCTTTTTACCACCAATCTCTAAGAAGTCTTTGCCTCTGGAGTGATTTTCTGTTGCTTTTTGTGTTTCTGGGAGTTCTGGAATTCTCTAGTATCTATTGATAGACTGTCAATTTAAAAATCCAAATAGACCTGTTGTTATACTCCTTATTGAAAGAACTGTGTGACGTCTGCTGCAACTGAAATGCTTTGAATGCCTATCCATTAAAGACTGTTCGTCGAATTCGCCTGAAGACTTCAAGTGGCATCTGACTGTTCAGCTCTGGGACACCTCACCAAACTGGGAACGTAATCCACAAAGACTTACAACCCAGTTATTTATTTATTTCTAAGAAACAGCTTTAATTTTATTGAAACTGGTTAACCGTTGGTTTTTGAATATACGTGTGTGCATGAAGGTTATGTAAAGTATGAAGTTATAAGGTTTTTAGACATAGATTTAACTCAATACTGTTTAAGATTTAGTTTGTTAATAAATAATTAATTTGTTGTTGTTTAAAGATACCTGATTTGGTCTGTTTTATTCTGGGGGGGTTAACAAAGTGTTGAATTTGGCTCATTTCTGGGAGGTGGGAAAACTTTAATAATATGCTATGACCTGTGGAGTAATGGGACTGAATTGACAATGCATTACTCCCATCTCGGTCGTACCAACAAGAGGGTGGACATCTGTCTCATCGCTATGACTGGGGGAAGGCCTTTGACAAGATATCGCACACCTACATGCTCCCCAAAATGGGGTTTGGGGAGGGAATCTGCAATTGGATCCGACTGCTCTACACAAACATCAGTAGCGCAGTCTCAATTAATGGGTGGGAATCGAAAAGTCAGACAGGGCTGTCCTGTCTCCCCTGTCTTGTTTGTTTGCTGCATCGAACGTTTTGCTGAGTCCATCAAGAAGAATGCGGGCATTAGCGGGATGACAATCCCAGACAGAAGAGGCACGCAGGTGAAAGCCTCCCTGTACATGGATGGCGTCACTGTCTTCTGCTCAGATCCGCTGTCCGTTTGCAGGCTGGCCTCTGGAGCCAATATGGGAATTAGGAGCACCATTCTTATTGCAGGTTGGGGCTTCCCCAAAACCTGGCACGTGTGGTAAGCTTTACAGAACTCCACCAGATTCTTGTGGAGATGTGGCCAGTGAAAATGCTGTCTTATGTGGGCTTGGGTTTTGCGGATACCAACATGTCCAGCCATTGGAATCCCGTCGAAATATCTCAATATTTCCCTACGGTACCTTGGTAGCACCACTACCTGGTGAACCACTGTCCACTCTTTGTCCACAGGTCTGTGAGGGGGTCTCCACTTCCTCATCAGCACCTCATTCTTTAAATAATAGCACTCTGGAACTCCCTCTGCTTCAGCTCAGTTTGGGCAGTCTGTGCTAACTTTTTTAAGCCTGGGTCGGCTTGCTGAGCCCCGACAAAGGAAGACTTGCTTAACACTTCCTTTGGTTCCTCTGAAGTAGGTTCGGATAACCAGACAGTAGGGCCATCCTTCTGCAGTGCCAGTTTAGCCTCCTCTGACGGAGCTTGTTTGGCCATGGACAAGGTCACCACACAGTCAGGGAAAATGCCAGGGACCTTCTCCTATAACTACTCTGTTTCCCTGATCTCGTTTGCTCTCTCTAAAACCAGTGAGGAAGCTACCACCTTTGCCCCACCAGGTCATTACCAAGAAGTAGTTTGAGCCCGTCCACAGGTAAACTAGGAACAATCCCCACAGTTGCCAGTCCTGAAATAAGGTCATACTCCAATGCACCTAATATAAAGGTCTGGGTATGTACCTTCCCCCGCTACTGTTCATTAATACTTTAGCATTCAATGCACTCTCTGGGGAAAAGGTCATGTGGTTTCCCAGCAGAAGGGATTGAGTGGCCCATGTATCCCTAAGTATAACTATGGGCTTATTTGCCTCACCCGAGGGATATGGGGTCACTTTTACTTTGGACACAAAATCCTGATAATTCTCAGGGATTTTAAGTTCTCTTGCAATCACAGCAGTAGATTTACAGGGACTTACTACCACAGTTAGAGCCACAGCCTGGTCTGCTGTGCTTTCCATCAGGGCCCCTTTTCTTGCACTGGTCTGGGGTACCCTGACTAATCCTATGAGTTTTCCCTGTATCTTCCAGTAGTTAGCTCAAAGGTAACCTGCCTTGTTGCAATGGAAACATACAGGCTTTCGGGTGTCACTCACTTTCCTTTTTGGCCTGAGGAGGGCCCCTGTGTTTCCAGCTCTCCTTCTCGACCATAGCTGTTCATCCTTCTATCACGCTCCCACCTTCTATCCCTTTCAGGTT
This sequence comes from Heterodontus francisci, assembly GCF_036365525.1. Taxonomy (NCBI): domain Eukaryota; kingdom Metazoa; phylum Chordata; class Chondrichthyes; order Heterodontiformes; family Heterodontidae; genus Heterodontus; species Heterodontus francisci. The sequence continues at coordinate 112,655,663 of NC_090376.1, forward strand.
TTTGGAGGTGACTAGAGAAGGGTTTCCCTTGGGGCAAGGGCTTGTGGACAAGCATATAATCATCAGCCAGGGTTGCTGCCTGCCCAGCTCTTGGAACTTTTTGTTCTTCTATGTGGGTTTTTATGGAAAGGGGAAGTGAATTTTTGATCTCCTTGTGGAGGATCATCACTCTGAGGTTTTCATAGCTGGGCTCTATCTTAAGCCCCCGTATCCATTGGTCTAAAGCAAGTTTTCAGGAGAGATTTAATTACAAATGAAGCTCAATGTAAGCTCAAGGAACAGCATTTCATCTTTCGATTAGGCACTCTATACCCTTCCGAACTCAACATCGAGTTCAACAATTTCAGACCGTAATCTCTATCTCCATTTTGTTTCCTTTTTCTCTGCAGGTTTTGGTTTTAGTCTTAATTTTCTCTTTCAGGTGGCAGCTGTTCCTCATTCTGCCATTTGCCCTATTTCTAGACACACCTGTTGTTTCTTTACTTGTCCCCTGACCATTCCCTTTGGCCCTGTACAACCAACTCTTTTGTTATTTAATCTCTCCTGTCATCCACCCTATCACAGACTTTTTTTGTTCTTTTTCCACCCTCCCCCCTTTCACTTGCTTAAAACCTATTCCATTTCTAATTTTTCCCAGTTCTAATGAAAGGTCATTGACCTCAAAAATTAATTCTGTTTCTCTCTCCACAGATGCTGCCTGACCTACTAAATATTTCCAGCAGTTTCGATTTTTACTTCACTGGCTTGACCCTACACTTTGGATCTCCCACTTCTCTGCTTTTCTACTTCTCTCTCCACCTATTAAAAACCTTAGCCAAGTTTACACTCATCTCTCCTTATGGTCTCACCAGGGATCAGCGATTTCTCCTTTATTCCTCGAATCTATTTCTCCCCCCCCCTCCCCCTTCCAAACCACCCCACCACCTCCACATCCCCTTTGTGATGTCATCTGGGACATTTTCAATGTCAAAGGTGATAAAACAATGCGTGTTTTTTTTTAAACTGGCACCTGGAATGAAACCAAACCTAATTGGGACATTTCCATCCATGTGATTTCACAAAAACAAAAGGTCAAAACAAAATAAATGTTGGCAGAGTAATAAGATACTCCATCACAGCTCTCCAGATTCTAAAATTATGACAAATTATAGTATGGTAGTGTACTGCATTAAGCATAGTGAACATCTCAGTTATTTTCCTCGATTCTAATTTCAGACAGAAGGTCTGTTTTCTGGGTGGAGAGTGCCTCATATATGAGGTGCAAGGTGCAGTTCACAAAATTGTAAATGAAGGCTCACTGAATCTTAGTAGCTTGGGAATTATGACTGACCTGCATAGTTGACTGAATAAACAATTTGGATATATCTTTTGCAAGGGAGCGTTGTGTTGATAACGATTTCTATTGTCTGTTAAAAGTGACGTAAATGGGAAGTAGTTGGCCCAAGTAAATGTGCTCAGTTGTAATTATATAAGCAAAGTCAACAGATGCCCTTTTGTTCATCTGTTTTAATATACAACCAAATCCATTTGTCATCATTCACTGCTACATGTTTATATAGTTTAAGTGCCCACTTTGTTAAGTATTGGTCAACATGAATCACCACCTTCTGTCTTTTAACTTTCAGTAAATTAAGGTTCACTGTTTTTCCTTCTAAAATAAAAGAGCACAAAAAGGTCAAGTTTGCATCCCCCAATTACATGTAACCTTTATGCTACAGTAGTTACAAACAGATATTTTAAAGTATTATGTGGGGTTAGCCCTGATTTTTAAATAGATTATGATCTACATAGGATCCGGGTGCAACAGGAATGACACTGATTTGTCATGCAATCTGTTCTACTGTATCCTTACTGTACTCTAGCGCCCCCTCAGGGATGGGTTATGAAACCTGCTGGTGAAATGATGAACAAAAGATGTGTGATAGAAACAAACCGGTTTGTAACCGGTTATTTACTGCACAATCATACAGCAGGAGGCAAACTGTAAACAACTGCCTTTGAGTAATTGGAAAGGCAATTTATACTAGCTATTCAATCATTCTTCCTGTGTTTAAATGACTGTGAATGCTGTTGACTTTATTGTGGGTGTGTGATAATGCTACACCACGTGTCCACAGAGCAGTTAGCTAAAATTACAAGGAATTAAATAGAACTTTTGCACTAAAGCCGGGAATAATTCAAAAAGTTTTTCCAACTGACAAAATTCCCTTGCTATTTTCGGCATTTGAGAATATGTAAGAACATTAGGAACAGGCTCAGCCATTCAATTAGATCATGGCTGATCAGCACCTCAATTCCATTTACCCATCTTTGTGCAGTATCTCTTGATACCCTTAGCTATAAAAAAAACTATTTATCTCAGTTTTGAAAGCTTTTTGGGTCGGAGAATTCCAGAATTCCACTAACATTTGCATGGACAAGCGCTTCCTGATTTTGTTCCAGAATGGTCTAACTCTATTTTTTCAATCACGGCATGTGGGCGTTGCTTACAACTTCAGCATTTATTGCCCATCCCTAATTGCCCTTGAGAAGGTGGTAATGAGTCGCCATTATGAACTGTGTGGTGAAGGTACACTCACCATGATGTTAGGGAGAGATTTCCAGGATTTTGACCCAGTGATGATGAAGGAACAGTGATGTATTTCTAAGTCAAGATAGTATGTGATTTGGAGGGGAACTTGCAGGTGGAGATGTCCCCGTGCACCTGCTGCCCTTGTCCTTCTAGGCAATAGATGTTGCAGCTTTGGAACGTCCTGTCAAAGAAGCCTTGGCGAGTTTCTGTGGTTCATCTTGTAGATGGTATACACCACAGCCATAGTGTGCCAGTGATGGAAGGAATGTATGTTCAAGGTGATGGATGGATGCCAATCAAGTGTGTTACTTTGGCCTGGATGGTGTTGAGCTTCTTCAGTATTGTTGGAACTGAACTCATCCAGGCAAGTAGAGAGTATTCCATCATACTCCTGACTTGTGCTTTATAAATGGTGGAAGAGCTTTGGGGAGTTAGGAGGTGAATTATTTATAGCCTCTAACCTGATCTTGTAGCCACAGTATTTATGTGGCTGGTCCAGTTAAGTTTCTGGTCAATGGGAACCCCCAGGAAGTTGATGGTGGGGCCTTTGGCGATGGTAATGCCAATTGAATGTCAAACAGAGGTGGTTAGACTCTGTCTTTTTGTAAATGGTTATTGCCTGGCACTTGTGTGGTGTGAATGTTACTTGCCACTTATCAGCCCAAGCCTGAATGTTGTCCAGGTCCTGCTGCATGAGTGCACAGACTGCTTCATTATATGAGCAGTTGTGAATGGTACTGAATACTGTGCAATCTTTAGCGAACGTCCCCACTTCTGACAACATAATAGAGGGAAAGTCGTTGATGAAGCAGCTGAAGATGATTGGGCCCAGGACACTACCCTGAAGTGTTGTCTTGGGGCTGAGATCATTGGCCTCTAACCACAAGCATCTTCCTTTGTGCTAGGTATGACTCCAACCTGTACAGAATTTCCCCCCGATTCCCACTGACTTCTATTTTGCTAGGGCTTCTTAATGTCACACTTGGTCAAATGTTGCCTTGATGTCAAGGGCAGTCACTCCCACCTCACCTCTGGAATTCAGCTCTTTTGTCTATGTGTGACCAAGGCTGTGTTATCTGGAGCTTCTGTTACTCTTAAGTCTTAACTTAAAAACATTGTTGGTGTTATTTTGAACGAGGGAAGAGGGTATCAGTGCTGTCATATTACATGAATTTTCTTCTGTCTCTGTTTTTCTCTCCCCCCATTTCACCTGTTCCTCAAAATAATGCATAAACTCAGGAGGGAAAGGGTCATTTTCTGTATCATCAGTTGTCACAAAGGCTCTGAAATTTCAGATGCCCTGTCCATTTTTGGAGATGCAGCTCACCTAGATGGGTTAAACCTTCCCACTCACAAGCAAGAAAATGTTGGCCTCTGGTACCGACTGACTTGTACTACGTCTGTATTGTTGCTTTTCTGATTAAATGTCCACAGATTGGCTGATAAAAACTCTTTCCAGTGATAAAGAATTTTCCAGTGCTTAATAGAACAGAACAAACATATTAGCACTGAAAAGGAATTTGGAAAATGTTTCACACCATAAGATATGACGTAAATGAATGTTTGCCCACGTGTCATTGGTAAGGTTTATGCAGGAACAAGGATTAAGAACATTTTCCTTCCACTCAACACTTGTGATTCCTGAACTTAAAAAAACACACTTTGTATTTAATAATATTTCACAAAGCTGAGGAAAATTTCTAGCTCTATGGCTCATTGGAAGTGTTATACTTACGAAAAATGTAATTTACAATTTATTAAAAGTCTTGCATATATTATGCATTTACTGCCTATCACATTTTACTTCCTGTAACATTTTCCAAAGCACTCTTTTCCTCACCAGTCTCCATGAGCAACAACACATGAAAACTGCAAGTATGTATTCATAATATGGCCTTACTCACAAAAGAAAGAAAAAAACTTGCATTGTGTAGCACATTTCATGCTCTCAGGACATCCCAAAGTACTTTACAGCAAAAGAAGTAGTTTCGAAGTGTAGTCACTGTTGTAATATTGGGAAACACACAGGATGGTCCCAAAACAGCAATGAGATAATAACAAGATAATCTGTTTCTAATGATGTCCGTTGAGGGATAAATATTTTCCAGGACCCTGCAAGAACTCCCCAGCTCTGCTACTGACAGTGCCATGGGATTTTTAACATCCACATGAGACAGCAGATGAGACCTCGGCTTAGCATATCATCCAAATACTCCTCCAACAGTGCAGCCCTGGGAGTGTCAGCCTGGGTTATCATAGAATCGGACAACATAGAAGCATGCTATTCAGTATATTGAGTCTTTGTTGGCTCTTTCAAAGAGCAATCCAGTAAGTCCCACTCCACTGCTATTTCCCCATGTCCCTGCAATTTTCTTCTCCTTCAAGTATTTACATAATTTCCTTATAAAAACTACTATTGAATATTCATCACCCTATCAGGCAGTGCATTCCAAATCCTAACCTCTTCTTGTTCTTTTGCCAAGCACTTTAAATCTGTGTCCTCCAATTATTGACCTTTCAGCCATTGGACACAGTTTCTCTTTACTTACCCTATCAAAACCATTCAAGATTTTAAACACCTCTATCAAATCCCCGCTTTGCCTTTTCTCCTCTGTGAAGAACAACTGCAACTTCTTCCGCCTATCCATGTAACTGTAATCCCTTATACCCGGAACCATTCTAGTAAATCTCCCCTGTACCCTCTCCAAAACCTTCATGTCATTCCTAATGTGTGACACCTAGAAGTTGCAGGCAAACGAATGTTTTATATAGGTTTATCATAACTTCCTGGCCTTTGTACTCTATGCCTCTATTTATAAAGCCCAGGATCCCATATGATTTATTAACCTGTGAGGGAGAAGTGAGACAGCAGTGAGAGTTTAAAAAGCAAGCCTGAGAGAAAGCAGTGAGACAGTGATGAGAATTTAAAGAGCTAGGGGGTGGGTCTGTGGGTTCGGAGTGCACTGTCTGAATTCTAAAGAAAATCGAAATGTGACATAACAGGAAAGAAGATAAGTGATTGGGGGTGAGTATTTTTTCTCTTTTCTGTCGCTAAACTATGGCTTTCATTCAAATTAGGGGCTGGGAAATTAAAAATATTTGAAACCTCATTAGTTAAATAGAACATAATTAAGATGGCAGGGCAGGTGATGTGTTGTAGCTGTTGCATGTGGGAGCTGTTGGACACCAGTGTGATCCATGGCAACCACATCTGCAGTAAGTGTCTGCAGCTCGAGGACCTTCGGCTCAGAGTTGATGAGCTGGACTCTGAGCTTCGGATACTGCATTGCACCAGGGAGGGAGAAAGCTCCCTCAACACTTTGTTCCAGAAGGCAGTCATACCCGTTCCAGGGGGAAGTCACACCTCCCTAGACTAGGTTCTTTAGATTTGGTCTATGGTTAGTGACAGGAAGGTGTGACTGCGAGTGAGGCAGGTATGAGAATCCAGAAGGCCCTTACACTTGACCAACAGGTTTGCAGTTCTTTCCGCTTGTATGGACAAGAGTGAGGGCTACAGGGTGGATGAGTAAACTGATCATGGCACTGCGGTACAGGAAGCCATTCAAAACGGGGGAGTAAATAGGAATGTAGTGGTAGTGGGAGACAGTATAGTCAGGGGGAGAAACCCAGATCTCTGCAGCCAAAAGCGAGAGTTCAGAAGGCTGTGTTGCCAGCCTGGTTCAGGGTTCGGGACATCTACTCAGGGCTGGAGAGCAACTTGAGGTGGGAAGGGGAGGATGCAGTTGTTGTAGTTCACATGAAAGAGTTTCTGCATAGAAGGTATGAGCAGTTAGGGCCTAAATTAAAAAGCAGAACACAAAGGTAATAACCTCTGGATTATAGCTCAAAGATTTGTGCGGGAGAAATGGGTTTCGATTCATGAGGCACTGATACCAGTACTGGGGAAAGTGAAAGCTGTACCGTTGGGATGGTCTTCATCTGAATCATGCTGGAACCAATGTTCTGGAGAGTCTTATAACTAGGACGGAAGAGATGACTTTAAACTAAATAATGGGGGCAAGGGAGCGAGTGAGGGAAGATGTGATAATTCAGAGAGAGAGGAGAAGGCAAGAGAGCAAGGTAGCAATAAGGGAATTGATAATCTGAGTGTGGCAGGAAGGGAAGATTGGAAGGAAGCAAAACTGGTAACAGGAAATAGAAAGATAGTAAGTGAAACTAGAACACAGATGAAGCAAAGACAAGTATCAAATAGGATCAGAATGCAGAATAACATTAAAAGGATAAAGTTAAGGCACTCTGTCTGAATGCACACAGCATTCGCAACAAGGTAGATTAATTTAAGGCACAAATAGAGGTAAATGAGTATAATTTAATTTTATTACAGAGATGTGGTTACAGAGTGACCAAGACTGAGAACTAAATATTCAAGGATATTCGTTATTGAGGAAGGATAGGCAAAAAGGAAAAGGAGGTGGGGTAGTACTCTTAGTAAGGGACAAGATCAGTACATTAGTGAGAGGGGATCTTAAATCAAAAGATCAAGATGTAGGATCAATTTGGATGGAGCTGAAAAAACAGCAAAGGGCAGCAAACATTGGTGAGACTTGTTTATAGGTTACCAAACAGTTGCGGTAATTGTGGGAATAATATATATCAGGATATTTGAGGTGCAGGTAACACGGGTAATATATATTTGGTTAGTTTAGCTAAGAGAGATTATTGAGCCTTCAGTAATTTTAACATTAACTCATTTATTACATTTTAACTACATACAGCTTTACAAATCGACTAGAATTCTTCAAGGATGTAACTAGTAGAGTTGATGAGGGGGAGCCAGTGGATGTGGTTGATTTGGACTTTCAGAAAGTTTTCGACAAAGAGATTAGCATGTAAAATTAAATGCATGGGATTGGGGGTAATGTATTGCAATGGATAGAAAATTGGTTGGCAGACAGGAAACAAAGAATAGGAATAAACGGGTCTTTTTCCGAATGGCAGGCAGTGAATAGTGGGGTACTGCAGCGATCAGTGCTAGGAACCCAGCTATTCACAATATATATTAATGATTTAGATGAGGGAACTAAATGTAATATCTCCAAATTTGCAGATGACACAAAACTGGGTGGGAGGGTGAGTTGTGAGGAGGATGCAGAGAGGCTTCAGGGCGATTTGGACAAGTTAAGTGAGTGGGCAAATGCATGGCAGATGCAGTATAATGTGGATAAATGTGAGGTTATCCACTTTGGTAGCAAAAACAGGAAGGCAGATTATTATCTGAACGGCGATAAACTGAGAGAGGGGAATATGCAACGAGACCTGGGTGTTCTCGTACACCAGCCGCTGAAGGTAAGCATGCAGGTGCAACAGGCGGTAAAAAAGGCAAATGGTATGTTGGCCTTCATAGCAAGAGGATTCGCGTACAGGAGCAGAGATGTCTTGCTGCAGTTATACAGGGCCTTGGTGAGGCCACACCTGGAATATTGTGTGCAGTTTTGGTCTCCTTATCTGAGGAAGGATGTTCTTGCTATAGAGGGAGTGCAGCAAAGGTTTATCAGACTGATTCCTGAGATGGCAGGATTGACGTATGAGGAGAGATTGAGTCGGTTAGGATTATATTCGCTGGAGTTCAGAAGAGTGATGGGGGATCTCATAGAAACCTATAAAATTCTAACAGGGCTTGACAGGGTAGATGCAGGAAGGATGTTCCCGATGGTGTGGGAGTCCAGAACCAGGGGTCATAGTCTAAGGATACGGGGTAAACCTTTCAGGACTGAGATGAGGAGAAATTTCTTCACCCAGAGAGTGGTGAGCCTGTGGAATTTGTTACCACAGGAAGCAGTTGAGGCTAAAACATTGTATGTTTTCAAGAAGGAGTTAGATATAGCTCTTGGGGGTGAAAGGGATCATAGGATATGGGGGGAAAGCGGGAACAGGTTACTGAGTTGGATGATCAGCCATGATCATAATGAATGGTGGAGCAGGCTCAAAGGGCCGAATGGCCTACTTCTGCTCCTATTTTCTATGTTTCTATGTTTCTGTAAGTGTGTGTATGACTATGAAGTCATACTGCTTCTCCTCCAAGTCTCTCTCACATGTGATTTACATCATCATGGTGGGAGGTATTCCTCACACTGTCCCAGACATTAACCCTTTCAAACCCTTATACTACATCTCCCCAAAGTCTTTATCCATACATATATTTATACATTCATTTTTTACATTTTTACATACTACCCCATTTCCAAATCTCAGACATCACAGATTCAATCTGTCAGGAGGCTTCACAACTCTCCCTGATCGTGTTGTTGTCAGATGCAGAAGATCAGTAGTCTTTTTCTGAACTCTTGTTTCTTGACTTGGATGGCCTTCATTGAGGTTTGTAGTATCCGATGTTTTCTGAATTTCAGGTTCAACATCTCATTCATCCAAATGAATAGAAATAAGATTTCGCCTGTTTCTTATGATAGTATCATCTGAATTATGTACTATATAAGATCTCTGTTGATTCTCATCTCTCTGGATGATTTCTCCTTCTCTGCCTTGGCTTGTACCCATACCCTTTCTCCTTCCATCAATTTGAGTAGGTTCCTGGTACAATATCTCCTGTTATAATTATAAGCTTCTTGCTTTCATAAGACTTTTCTCTGTCTTGAACTCTCTGATAATCCTGGACTTTTAGCCCTGGAAGTATCTTTTTGGGTAGAATGAGAAGTTGTGTTTTGACCTTCCTTCCCATCAACAGTTCTGATGATGCTAATTCACATAGCAATGGAATAGATCTGTAGTTTAGGAGAGCTGTTTGAAAACCTTCATTCTTCTTTAACATTGCTTTAATTGTTCTGACTCCTCTTTCAGCTTCACCATTAGATTGAGGATTTTTAGGGGAACTTGTAAGGTGTACAAATCCACAGTATTCCGCAATTTGAAAATTGTGAACCATTATCAAAACTATCTGGTCAGGTATACCATGTATTGCAAAGATCGCCGATAAAGCTCAAATGACTATCTCAGTAGTCATTGTGTGCAAATGTTTGACTTCAATTGACCTTGAAAATTAGTCAATGGCAATCAGGTAGATTTCCATCCCCAGACATTCCCATGCTCTGGTTGGAAATTGGATCGAGATAAATGGCTCCCTCTGATTCTGTCTGTGCACTGCGCATACCTGGCAATTAGAAATCATTTCTGCTATATCTTTCGATATTCCCAGCCACCACACAGACAACTGAGCCTGTGCTCTACATTTCGTTATATCCATGTGGCACTGGTATATATTGTCCAAGATGTCTACCCAGAGTGTGTCCGGAATCACCAACCTCTCATCATGTACCAGCAAATCATCTATAATAGTAAAGTGCCTTCTGTGTTTAAAGAAGATTTTCATCACCTTACCAATGGGATGCTGTGGCCAACCTTGTGTGCAATATTGACGTGTACAGATGCATTCCTCATCTTGCATCTGAGCATGATAAATTTCTTGAAGCTTTATTGAGCTTGCTGGCCATTACGATGCAGTGAACTGAGAATATGACTCAATCTCATTAATAAAGTTAACATCCTGTTGTGTAGGATGGTCAACAGTAGCTCTGGACAACACATCTGCTGTCGTTTGTTGCTTGACCTGAATGTATACTGTTTCATAAATGAATCTCATTAGCCCCAACCAGAATCTTTGGATTCTTGGAGGCATCCTCGTGAGTTTCTTTTCACCAAGTTAGGAAACTCGGGGTTTGTAGTCTGTCTCCATGACAACCTTTAAGCCGATAATACAATCTGAGAACTTCACCACAAGCCCACGTGACTGAAAGAGCTTCTTTCTCAATGACCACATACCTCATCTCAGTCCAAGTCAATTCTCTTGATGCATAATAAACTGGTCTTCAACATCCATCTGGTTGTTCTTGAAAAAGGACTTCCCCTAATCTTGTAGATGAGGCTCTGCTGCAATTGCGGTTGGTAATGAGGGGTTATAATTCACTAAGTTATCTGGCAATATCAGTATTTCCTTGACCCTTTTGAAATGCTTGCTCCCGACGTGCATCCCAACTCTATTCTTGAGCTTTCCTTAATAGTTGTCTTAAGAGTTCATAACTTGTGCTAGATTGGGTAAAAATTTTGCCAACTGATCAACCATTCCAAGGAATCATTGAAGATCTTAGCCAGAAGTAAGAGTGGGAGTTCATTAATGGCTCTCGTCTTTTGCAGGTCTGCCATAATGAGCTTGCTACTAACAATGTGTCCTAAGAAACAAATAGACATTCTTGAGAGTTCACATTTTTCATGGGTGGCACAGTGGCGCAGTGGTTAGCACCGCAGCCTCACAGCTCCAGTTCTGGGTACTGTCTGTGTGGAGTTTGCAAGTTCTCCCTGTGACTATGTAGGTTTCCTCCGGGTGCTCCGGTTTCCTCCCACAGCCAAAGACTTGCAGGTTGATAGGTAAATTGGCCATTGCAAATTGCCCCTAATGTAGGTAGGTGGTAGGAGAATGGTGGGGATGTGGTAGGGAATATGGGATGAATGTAGGATTAGTATAAATGGGTGGTTGTTGATCAGCGCAGACTCAGTGGGCCGAAGAGCCTGTTTCAGTGCTGTATCTCTAAAATGAAATTTAAAAAAAAATAAAAAGTATCAGGCCTTCTTCTTCTAAATGATTAAAAATGCCCTAACTCTCAGGTCATGTTCTTCTGTGGATTCACCATGGACTAAGATGTCATCCATAAGGCATATTACTCCTTTAAGGCCCTGTAGAATGTTTGTCATTGTTCTTTGGAATATTTTCAGGGCTGATGTTATATCAAATGGTAAACAAAACCTTCCAAACGGAATAATGAAGGTTGTCAATAACCTTGACTTCTTATCCAACAGAACTTGCCAAAAGCCACTATTCCCATCAAGCATTGTGTGCATGGTACTTTTGGATAACTTTGGCAATCTTTTGTCTATTGACAACACACCATCCTGATTTGGAACTATATCGCAGTTCCTTCATTGTCCCTGGGTCAAGATCCTGGAACTCCCTTCTTAATAGCACTGTGGGTGCACTTACCTCACATGGACTGCAGCGGTTCAAGAAGGCAGCTCACCATCACCTTCTCATGGGCAATTAGGGATGGGCTGCCTGGCCAGCGACAACCACATCCCATGACACGAATGAATAAAGGACATCGGATGAACTTATCTTGCCACAGCCTTATTAAGTTGAGTTAAGACTACACAAATGCGAAGAGTAACATTAGGTTTAGGAACTGAAACCATTCCCGAACACCACTTTGTAGGTTCAGTAACAGGAGAAATGACTCCCATCTTGTTCACCTCTTCCAGTTGATGTTAGACTTGCTTCATTAGTGGGTGTGGTATCTTCCTAGGCGTGAAAAGACATACAGGTTTGGCGTCTTTTTGCAACGTAATACTATATTCAGTCTTAAGTCTTCCTAGACCAGTAAATAATTTTGGCAAGTCTTTTTGGAAGTGACTCCTTGATGCTTGTTGTTTAACTTTTTCCACTTCCCTTATAAGATGATCAATACAGGCTCTTCTTCTTAAGAGAGAGTTCTTGATTCCGTAGCAAATACAGTGTTTCCAATACTTCTTTTCCCTTGTACTGGAATGTTGCTTGTCGCTTTCCTTTGACTTTCAGTTCAATCCCACCTGGGTCATGTAATTCAGATTCTGTTGGTTGCAGACAATGCATTGATAACCATGGGTCAATGTCTGATAAGACTCTTACACTTGTTCCAGTGTCTAGTTTAAAATTGGTGGTATGTCCATTGACAGATATGCCTGCAGACCAGAATGCCTGATGAGGATCATTGATCTTACCAAGGAAGTTTTCTGATTTCACTCCTGATAGAGATTGTTCAACTTCAATAATGGTTCTATGCGTGAAGACCTTTCTTTCAAACATGTGCGAGTAGAAATTTTACTTTGGCACATCTTCCTATAATGGCCTATTTTCTTACAGTGGAAGCATTCTGTTTTGTTTGCAGGATACTGTTTGCGCCTGTAAGTCTTTTTGGCGCTACAGCGCTGGCAGGGTTTCATAGCATCTTTCACTTCCCCCACCCTCTCCAGTGTACCTCCTTTTCTGGTGCTTCTTTTACAGCGCTGTGCTCAAGGAACTGTACAGTTGCTAGAGGGTTTCTGAACCAAGGTTTTTCTTCACCTCTCAGGATTGCTCTGTTCTTCTCCTGGACCTCTGCTTGTCTCACCAGCTGTATTGATTTGTCAAGACTGAGATGCTTCTTAGACTGCAATAAATCTGAAAAGGATTCATCAGCAATACCTACTACAATGCGGTCTTGTATTAATTCTGCTTTTAGGTCTCCTTATCCTCATGCTTCAGCTAGTCTGTAAAGGTCATTAATCAGTACTCCTCCATGTTGAACAGTACTTGGAGGAAGCACTGAGGGTGGCAAGGGCGCAGAATGTACTCTGGGTGCGGGATTTCAATGTCCATCACCAAGAGTGGCTCAGTAGCACCACTACTGACAAAGCTGGCCAAGTTCTAAAGGACAGAGCTGCTAGACTGGGTCTACGGCAGGTGGTGAAGCAACCAAGAGGGAAAAGCCTACCTGCCCTCGTCCTCACCAATCTATCTGTCGCAGATGCATCTGTCCAGGACAGTATTGGGAGGAGCGACCATCGCACAGTGCTTGTGGAGACGAAGTCCCGTCTTCACATTGAGCATACCCTCCATTGTGTTGTGTAGCACTACCACCATGCGAAATGGAATAGATTTCTTATACATCTAGCAACTCAAAACTGGGCACCAATGAGACGCTGTGGGCCATCAGCAGCAACAGAATTGTATTCAACCACAATCTGTAACCTTATGGCCCGGCATATCTCCCATTCTACCATTATCATCAAGCCAAGGGATCAACCCTGGTTCAATGAAGGAGGGCAGGCCAGGAGCAGCACCAGGCATACCTAAAAATGAGGTGTCAGCCTGATGAAGCTACAACACAGGACTACTTGCATGTCAAACAGCATAAGCAGCATGCAATATACAGGGCTAAGCAATGCCACAACCAATGGATCAGATCTAAGCTCTGCAGTCCTGCTACATCCAGTCGTGAATGGTGGTGGACAATTAAACAACTAATAGGAGGAGGCAGCTCCAAAAATATCCCCATCCTCAACAATGGGGCAGCTAGGCACATCATTGCAAAATCCAAGCCTGAAACATTTGCATCCATCTTCAGCTAGAATTGCTCTGTGGGTGATCCACTCGGCCTCTTCCTGAGGTCCCTAGCATCACAGATGCCAGTCTTCAGCCAATCCAATTTACTTTATGTGATATCAAGAAACGGCTGAAGGCACTAGATACTGCAAAAGCTGTGGGTCCTGACAACATTCCGACAATAGTACTGCAGACTTGTGCTTCAGAACTAGCCGCAATCCTAGCCAAGCTGTTCCAGTACAGCTACAACACTGGCAGTACCCGGCAATGTGGAAAATTGCACAGGTATGTCCTGTCCACAAAAAGCATAACAAATCGTACCTTTCGTGATTTCTCAGATACTGAAGCAGCCGTGTTCAGATGCAGCATGACCTGGACAACGTCTATTCTTGGGCTGATAGGCGGCAAGTAACATTCGTGCCAAACAAGTGCCAGGCAATGACCATCTCAAACAAGAGAGAAACTAACCATCTCCCCTTGATATTCAATGGCATTACCATCGCTGAATCCCCCACTTTCAACATCCTGGGGGTTACCATTGGCCAGAAATTGAACTGAACCAGCCACATAAATGCTGTGGCTACAAGAGCAGGTCACAAAGGAGGTATTTTGTGGCGAGTAACTCACCTCCTGCTCTCCAATGCCTGTTCACAGTCTACAAGGCACAAGTCAGGATTTCGATGGAATACTGTCCACTTACCTGGATGGTTGCAGCTCCAACAACACTCAAGAAGCTCGACACCATCCAGGACAAAGCAGCCCACTTGATTGGCACCCAGTTCACAAATATTCACTCCCTCCACCACCAATGAACAGTGGCAGTAGAATGTACCATCTACCAGACGCATTACAGCAACGCACCAAGGCTCCTTCGACAACACCTTCCAAACCTGTCACTTCTACCACCTAGAAGGACAAAAGCAGCAGATGCATGGGAACACTATCACCTGCAATTTCCCCTCCAAACCTGACTTGTAACTATATCGCCACCCTTTCACCATTGCTGTGTCAAAATCCTGGAACTCCCTTCCTAGCAGCACTGTTGGTTTACCTACATGTCAAGGACTGCAGCAGTTCAAGAAGGCAGCTCACCACCACCTTCTCAAGGGCAATTATGGAAGGGCAATAAATGCTGGCCTAGCCAGCAATGCCCACATCCCATGAACGAATAAATAAAAACTCAATTTGAGCCATAGAATTTGCTCCAGCCCTCTGCTCCAATTAGCACTTGCTACTCCTCTGATACTGCTCATTACTGCACATCTCCCACTCCTACATGATCTTTGAATCCGTATCCCCTAGTCTGTCCCTGAGGCATTTCATCTTACTATCTTTTTACCTTCGACCATGCTTGTGTCACCCTCATGCACCTTATTTTCCTTTCTCCTCCTTGCCATTTAAGGGCCTCAGTTAGCCTCCAGACAGGAAGGCCATTCTCAACCTTCCTCGCCCTGAACTAAACTCAAGGGTGTCGGGAAGGCAAAGGACACACCCCGCCTTTCCACAGTATTTTATGGGCTCCCAGCCTCTGTTCCCGTCCCTAGGAAGTCCATAAATTTCCGCTCAGACCACAGCATCTACACCACCACATTTGCCAGCCTAAATCCACACCCATAAACGTTAGTCTGACTCTGCACCCACTATTGCCAGTCTGAATCCACATTTACTGATGTCATTCTGAATTCATATCTACACATGCCAGTCTGAATTCATATCTGCTGATGCCACTCTTTGACAACAACCAAGGACAAACTAAAGTTTTCCAGTAGGGAATGTCTATCTGATTTTGCCTCCTCCATGTCCTGTCACAATGGGGATATCCTACCTAGCCAGCACTTACCTGTGCATTGTGGCTGAGGTCAAGAGAATGAGGGATTGACCTTGGGTGTCACACTGACAAGTGTACCTTGTGCTGGAGCTTCAATACACAACTTTACTCATTAGCTGGTTAGTTATGTTTTACCAGTATTTAGAAACATAGGAACAGGAGTAGGCCATTTAGCCATTCAAATCTGTTCTGCCATTGAATGAGATCATGGCTGATCTGCAACCTAACTCCATATATTTACCTTTGCCCCATATCCCTTAATACCTTTGGCTAACAAAAATCTATCAATCTCAGTTTTAAAATTAACTATTTATCTAGCATCAATTACTGTTTGTGGAAGAGAGTTCCAAACTTCTACTCCACTTTACATGCAGAAGTGTTTCCTAATTTCACTCCTGAAAGGTCTGGATCTAAGATTTTGTCTATGACCCTAGTTCTAGACACCAAACCAGTGGAAATAGTTTCTTTCTATCTGCCCTATCTAGTCCCTTTAATATCTTGAAAACTTTGATCAAACCTTCCAGAGATTACAACCCTAGTTTGTGTAATCTCTCCTTGTTATTTAACCCATGGAATCCAGGTATCATTCCTGCGAATCTATTTTGTATTCCATCCAGGGCCAATATATCCTTTCTAAGCTGTGGTGCCCAGACATTCTCATAGTACTTCAGGTGTGATCTAACCAGAGCTTTGTATAGCTGAAGCATGACTTCAACCCCTTTGTATTCTAATCCTTTCGATATAAAGACCAACATTCCACTGGCCTTTTCAATTATTTTCTGTGCCTGTTCATGGCATTCTAAAGATCTATGTACCTGGACACCCAATTCTCTTGAGACGCCCATGGTTTCTAGCTTTTCACCATTTAGAATGTATTCCATTCTGTCCTTTTTTGATCTAAAGTTGATAACCTCACATTTGCCTGTATTGAAATCCATTTACCAGAGTATTGTCCATTCACTTTGCCTATCAATATCTGTTTGTGATATTACGCTTCCAGCTACACTACTTACAATGCCACCCATCTTTGTGTCATCAGCAAATTTCGATATGTGGCTTTATAACCCATCATCTAAGTCGTGAATAAAGATGGTGATTAGTTTGAAGCCCCAGCACAGGTCCTAGCGGGACACCACTAGTCATACCCTGCCGTTTGGAGTACCTGCCCTCTATCTCCTACTCTCTGTCTCCTTCCATTCAGCCAATTTTCTAACCAGGTCAATACTTTGCCTCCAGTTTCATGAGTTTCACCTGCAGTCTCTTATGAGGGATTTTATCAAATGCCTTCTGGAAGTTCATGTAAATAACATCCACAGTCATTCATCTCTCCACCACTTTAATCATCTCTTCAAAAAATTCAATCAGATCCTCAAGCATGATCTATGTTTTACAATTCCATGCTGACTTTCTCTGAACAACTGAAAATATTCATGGTGTTCAGTCACCCTAACCTTAATTATAGACTCTAATAATTTTCCTATGACAGATGTTAGGTGAACTGATTATTTAAAAATAAAACCATCATTCTGATATTAATTAGCATAGGTACTTTAATTTACTCATGCACCTTTCTTTATTTTTCCTACCTTTCTAGTCTAACATTTGTGTTCATGTGCATGAGTGTGTGCTTGCATGTGTGGGGATAATTGTAACTTTTGACGATAGTATATAGCAAGTAATATTGAATCAGCTACTGATTATGCATCATTTCTGCTTTTTCTTTACATTGATTTCAATTGAAATGCAAATCAGGAGAGATGTTTAACGAGCAGCTGTTCCAATTTCACCTGGTTTATATTGTACATGTATTGGCATATGTCTATATTCATCTGTGTGTGTGTGTGTTTTCTCCTTGTCTCTATTACTGTCTGTGTGGTCTCTGTCTGGTACTGTTTCCAATTCTTTTACTCCTTCTGTCTGAATTTTCATGTTGAAACCCACAAGATGTATAAACATAAATTCTGACATCACTGAAGCCTAAAAACAAATGAAATATTTGGTGTAATGAGTCACTGGATCAAGATAATATCTCCATAAAACCCTAAAATAAAACCACTACCTGGGTGTTTTCTAAAAGGTGTCTTTTTGAGCTACACTTTTACTTGTTATCCTTCAATGTAACACATCTCAAAACAGTCAGAGTACAGTACAAAACATATGTGGTAACAAGGTTAAGCCACCTATCACTGTTCAACGTGCTTAGGCAACAGTCAGACGGCGAATGAGGGAAATCTCAAAAGTCACTCAGCTCTAAGGTGGTGGACCTGACAATGTGCCAGCTCCTCAGTTTTTGAAGGAATTTATTTTAAAAAGAATTGATTTTCCAAAACTATGAGTCTCAGGGGTGAATCTCAATCCCCCAAAACATGGGTGAGAGGTTTAAACTTTGAAATCTCTAACCCAACACCAACATATCAACAAGCTTCCCACTTCCAAGTTTAACGGAGGTGGGACAAGAGGCAGGTGATCAAACTGGAGCAGGCAGATTGACCATTTAAATATAAATTGGCTGGCAGTCTGGCCAGCCAGATTTCTCAGTCAAAGCTCCACAGCAGGCAGGGAAACATGAGCTTTGGGGTTTCCCAACTGAAACTCTGCCCCTGCTGCCAATGTCAAGATCAGAGCCTTAGTTTGTATGTCATATATATTATTTATATAGATTATTTACACAATACAGATTGAACAAGTCCTTTAATCTATTACCCAATCATCTTCAGCAGCTTGATCAATGACCTTCCTTTCTTCATCAGGTCAGATGTGCGGATGTTCGCTGATGAGCATTCACAGCTCCTCAGATAATGAGGTAGTCTGTACCCATATGCGGCAAGAACTGGACAACATTCAGTCTTGGGTTAATAACTGGCAAGTAACCTTCACACCACACAAGTGCCAGGCATTGACCATCTTCACCAAGAGAGAATCTGGCCATCTTCCCTTGACATTTAATGCCATTACCTTTGCGGAATCCCCCACCATCAACATCCTGGAGGTTACCATTGACCAGAAACCTAACTGGACCAACCATTTAAACACTGTGGCTACAAAAGCAGGTGAGAGGCTGGGAATTCTGAGGCAGGTAACACACCTCCTGACTCCACAAAGCCTGTCCACCGTCTACAAGTTAGGAGTGTGATGGAATGCTCTCCACTTGCTTGGATGAATGCAGCAACACTCAAGAAGCTTGAAACCATCCAGGACAAAGCAGTCCACTTGATTGGCACCCCATCCAGCACCTTCAACATTCACTCCCTCCACCACTGGCATACAGTAGAAGCAGTGTGTACCATCTAGAAGATGCACTGCAGCAACTCGCCAAGGCTCCTTTGACAGCACTTTACAAAAATGCAACCTCTACCACCTAGAAGTGCAAGGGTAGCAGACACCAGGGACCGTCAACATCAGCAAGTTCCCCTCCAAGTAACATAGCATCCTGGCTTGGAACTACATCTCCGTTCCTTCACTGTTTCTGAGTCAAAATCCTGGAACACCCTAACAGCACTCCAGCTGTGCCTAGACCACACAGATTGCAGCGGTTCAGAAAGGCGCCTTCTCAAGGGCAACAAGAATGGGCAATAAATAAAAACAAGAAATGCTGGCAACACTCAGCAGGTCTGGCAGCATCTGTGGAGAGAGAAGCAGAGTTAACGTTTCAGGGCAATGACCCTTCATCAGAACTGACAAATATTAGAAATGTAAAAGGTTTTAAGCAAGTAAAGTGGGGGTGGAGCAAGAGATAACAAAAGAGGTGTTGATAGGACAAAGTCACAGAGAACAACTGACCAGAAGGTAATGGAACAAAGGCGAACGGTATGTTAATGGTGTGCTGAAAGACAAAACATTTGTACAGGGAGGGTATCAATTGACTGTTAAATGAACATCCCTGGCCCCAAGCACAAACATTAAATAAAAACCAGTGGGTGGGCAAAGTAGAAACAAACTAAGCAAACTAAAATAAAATAAACAATTAAAAAATAAAAAATAAAAAACAAAATAAAATGGGGGGCCCGTCATGCTCTGAAATTATTGAACTAAATGTTCAGTCCGGCAGGCTGTAGCCTGCCGAATCGGTAATTCGATAAATGAGGTGCTGTTCCTCGAGCTTGCGCTGATGTTCGCTGGAATACTGCAGCAACCCCAGGACAGAGTTGTGAGCATGGGAGCGGGGGTTGGGGGGGGTGGGGGGGGGTGTTGTTGAAATGGCGAGCAACCGGAAGCTCGGGGTCATGCTTACGGACTGAGCGGAGGTGTTCCACAAAGCGGTCACCCAATCTGCGTTTGGTCTGCCCAGTGTAGAGGAGACCACATTGTGAGCAGCAAATACAGCATACTAAATTGAAAGAAGTACAAGTAAATTGCTGCTTCACCTGAAAGGAGCATTTGGGGCCTTGGATAGTGAGGAGAGAATGGGCAATAAATGCTGGTCTTGCCAGCGATGCCCATATCCTATGAATGAGTAATAAAAATAAATAGCCTGGCTGGTCCATAGTCTCTGCAAACTACTTTCCATTGCATTCCACTTTTTATTACTGTACTGACGGATGCTGCACTGTCAGAGGTGCCCTCTTTTGGATGAGACGTTAAACCCTCGGTGTCACCCGCTTTCTCAAGTGAATGTAAAAGATGCTATAGCACTCTTTGAAGTTGTGTGGAGGACCTCTCTTGATGTCTTTGCCAACTTTTATCCTTCAACCATCACTAAAATGCATTGGACTCAATTTCCCCAATGAGAGGAAGTCCTGATGGCGAGGTCAAATTTGGGTCATGCGGCTCCACGGGCGAGTGGCAGGACATCTTCACGGATATTCCCATCTGCAGCCAATTAAAGACTAGCAGGCGGGGGAGGGGGCCAATAGTGAGTGGCAAGCAGGAGTATGTTCCACCAGGTCAATGGACGGTGCCATATTTAAAGGCCTGTGTGCTGCCTTCATAAAGGCTGCACACATAAAGGGCATTGGAAAGAGTGGTGGATAGTGGAGGCCTTGTAGGAATAGCTGGAGCCAAAGGAAGGTTGGCTCCTTGAGTCAGTAACGTCTCCTTGGAGGTGCTCCTACAGGCGGCAAGGGAATGGAGAGAGGTGCTATTCCTGGTGAACAGCAGGAGGAGGCCAGCAGGCCTCACAAAGAAGGCATGGCTGGAAGTAGCCAAGGAAGTCTGCAGCCACAGGGTGGTCACATGAACTTGGGTGCAGTGCAGGAGGTGTTTCAATAACATGATATGGTCTGGTAAGGTGAGTAGCATTCATATTTTCAAGCTTGCAGCCCTGCATGTCCTAAATGGTACCCATGAGATGTGAGGCGAGGTAGCCAACCCATGTATTGGGCATGATCAGGGACTGTGCCCACAGTGAGTAGCATAGTTGACTCACACTGGAGACCCATGCTTAGTCAGCCTTCTTCACAGTATTGCCAAGACTGAATGGCTACTTGCAGCAGATCTCCTAGTGGCACAATGCTGGACATGGAAAGTGGCACAGGCTAACAAACACAGCTGGGCTATGAGACAAGAGTAACACTGTCTATGTATGTGATTGGAGGAGAAGCCTGCTCACAATGCTAGGGAGCGGCTGTAGTGACCCCGATGGAGGAGGAGGTAATGCACATAGAATAGGTTGTAGCAGGGCAGGCGGTCGATGAGGGCGTGGCAGATGTGGAGCTGATAGGGAGTGAGTAACACGAAGGATGCAGACATCAAACCTTCTGACAAGTAGTAGATATGGTGTCTTTGTGGGCTTTGATGAACACAGGCAGCTCCAGATCAAGGACAGGCAACAGGAATTGGCTGAAAATGCAACTCGTTAATATCACTGTTGTCTCTCCTGCAGGTCCAGTAGTAGATTAGGGACTGCATGGGACCTCAGAGGAGGATCTGCTAACTTAGAAGACATCAGTCTAGCACACCCTCCACCAATGCAAATGTTTTTTTTTAATTTGTTCTTGGGATGTGGGTGTCACTGGTTAGGCCAGCATTTATTGCCCATCCCTGATTGCCCTTGAGAAGGTGGTGGTGAGCTGCCTTCTTGAACTGCTGCAGTCCATGCGGAATAGGTACACCTATAGTGCTGTTAGGAAGGGAGTTCCAGGATTTTGACCCAGTGACAGTGAAGGAACGGTGATATAGTTCCAAATCAGGATGGTGTGTGGCTTGGAGGGGAACTTGCAGGTGGAGGTACTCCCATGCATCTGCTGCCCTTGTCCTTCTAGGTAGTAGGGGTCGCGGGTTTGGAAGGTGCTGTCTAAGGAGCCTTGGTGCGTTGCTGCAGTGCATCTAGTACATGGTACACACTGCTGCCACTGTGCTTCAGTGGTGGACAAGCAATTGGCTTTTGGAGACCAAGTTGGCTTTTGGAAAGCTGTTGACTTTTGGAAGTCAATTGGACTCAGGAGCAAAGAGGCCATTGGGAACCAGGGGTGCTTCTGTTTTGTGGCAGGCCCATGCTCAAGCTGGGAAGTCCAGATTTGGGAGGTGATCTCATACCTCAGAAGACAACCGATAAACTAAGGAAATCGAAGTGAATTCCTAAGAGCTGTGATACATTTTGGATTGGTCTCAGGAGAAGTGAACAAACCACCAAGATCCTGTAACGTATAGGGGAATTCTGGGGGTGGAAGTAAAAGTTGAATAGATATAATCTGTAAGATTTTAAATTTAAAATAGAAATGTCTCAAGTTGTAGTGTTTAGTTAGTAACGGTTTGCTTGGATTAACTCTTGTAAAGTTTCTTTTTGTTTAATGCGTGAAATCTTGTGGTGTAATTCTTTCAGTAATAGCTGGGAATTCGACTTTGTCTGTTCAAGAGGCATCTTGACAAATATATGAATAGGATGGGAATAAAGGGATACGGACCCCAGAGGTGCAGAAGGTTTTAGTTTAGACAGGCATCAAGATCGTCGCAGGCTTGGAGGGTCAAATGGCCTGTTCCTGTGCTGTACTGTTCTTTGTTCTTTGTTCAAAAGATAGCAGTCCCTAATGGGAACGTAACAGTGTCCTCTACCTCTGTATTGGCGTTTTGCGCAGATGTAAACAGCCGTGTCTTTAGTGCAACTATCTGCACTCCCTTTACCTTTTATTTTATGATATCTTTGTCATTTAATCTCTCCTGCCCTCTGCCCTATCACAGACCTTCCCTTTTGTTCTTCTTCTACCCCTCCCCCCTTTTAATGGAAAAACCTTATAAGTAACTTTTTGAAAAACTGACAGCCAAAATAGCCACTACAATTTACATTTGAAACACCAAAAGATCAAACTGGAGATAACAAGTCTCATCCAGCCTAGCCAGAACAAGAAGGTGCTCTCAGTGATTAAATTACCTAGAATGGTCTTATCAACATGGTTGTCAGGGCCATCTGCATCCATTGACTTTGAAAGAGACAGCCCCCTCCAAGTGTGACTGGACAGCCTGAGGTGGAGCATCTTGAATCTCACAGAAGATTCCAGAAAAACCTCATTAAAAAAAAAAGGGGCTTGATAGAGTCATGTGACTGCCTGCGCCGTTCTGGAGAGTCAGTAAGCTTTGTCACACAGAAAGCAGAGACAGAGCAACTGAAAAGCCATTAACGAAGCAGGTCCCTCTCTCTCCCCAGAAAATATCAAGAGAAGAACTGGCTGTGAATGGGAACCCCCTCAAGCCTACAGACTGCCACATCCAGAGGACAAGAATCTACCCCTCTTCTGCCTCTAGGAACCTTGAGCTAAGCAAGCCTGCCACCGTGCACGTGGCCCAGGGAGGACTTCAGGAGTATAATTTCAGCTGAGAACTATTGAACCCACCAACTGTATTTCAATACCATTTATTCTGGACTTTAATCCAACCAACAAATCTGTTTTCCCTCTGTAATTTATTTGTGCATGTGTGACTCTTGTGTGGATGTGTGCATGAATGTGTAGCGTTTTTTCAGTATTTTAACCAGGTTAGAGTGTTAAGAGAAATAAACTTACATCTTTCTTGTTTAAACTCAAGAAAGTCTGTCTGATTGGTTCTTTTGCAATTATATCAGAGGAACAGGATCAAGCGCTCACTGAGGTGGTAAACTCAGTCTGTTGCAGTCAAATCAGAGAAGAGGCGAAAGGGAAGCCAGAGATTCCCTCCCCACCTGGCCGCAACAAGAGAGACAGCTTCATCTCATTCCCTCATACCAGAGACAAGGAGATGGAGTGAGCAGGAGGGTTTTCCCGATTACAGGATTGCCCATAGTGCAGGGTGCCATTGACTGCAAGCAAATTGCCTTGTTTGCAGCTGATGTGAGCTCTGGCATTTTCGCCATCTTAGCATTCGGTATGCAGATACCATCATCATCGATCACTTAAGTGCCGCCAGTGGCCACAGCTCAGTGATGCCCCTTCCCATAATGGCCAGCACTGTCTTCTCCATGGGAGTTCACATATGCAGGTGCGCTTCTCTCCTCCAGTTTGTTGCTGCTGCTACCTGCTGCTATGCACCACCTTCATCTGCAAGAAAGATGGAACTGTGTCAGTGAATGTCCACCAATATGGTTGAATGATGTTGCTGCCATGGATGAATAACTGCCTGTGTGTGAGAGCTGGGTATTGTGGGTGTGAAGCTTGCAGTACTGCCATATGTGTGAGGGTGGCACTGTGCCATGGAGCACAAACCTGCAGTCTCACCACTGGGACTCTGCCAGTGCCTTTGTACTACCACC
The DNA here is from genome assembly GCF_036365525.1 of Heterodontus francisci. Taxonomy (NCBI): domain Eukaryota; kingdom Metazoa; phylum Chordata; class Chondrichthyes; order Heterodontiformes; family Heterodontidae; genus Heterodontus; species Heterodontus francisci. The sequence continues at coordinate 112,679,862 of NC_090376.1, forward strand.
CATGCCAAGGTAGTGCAATCCAAAGCCAGGCCTTCTAGGGCCAGAGCTGCACGAGGTTGTCCTGCAAGAACATCTTTAGTCTCTCAATTAAAGTCAGCAGCCTTCCACCAGCCATGTTGCAGCCACTGGAGTGCCGTAGGAGCACTAGGACAGGCAAAAGCACATGGATGACAGGCACTTAAGGGAATATACAAGAGTGATTAGTAATTAGATCGTGACAACGAACAGCCTCGAACACTGCTTTGACGCACAATCTGCCATTTTTGATCACCAGGTCGAGTATTATTTAGAGGGACAACATCTGACTTCCTGGTGAGGTGCTTTTGACCTACTTTTGCTGGTGCAAAGTTTGTTGAAGTACAGTGTTGTGTTCCTAGATGAATTTTGCTAACTTTTTGGATTTTCAAGGCAGTTGTGCTGGATCCTGACAAGGAAGTCAGAAGAGTTTTCTGTCCAGTCAAGAGAAAGCATGCTTCAGTAACAGCAGGCTATAATTGCAGTCCCTCTTGGACTGCAGCATGATATGGAAATGGAGCTCAGGCAGCAGAGAGGGAAAGGAGTGCACAGAGGGAGGAGGAGGACTCTCAAAGGAGCTGGCTCAGAGTCACAAGTGCTATCAACTGAGCCACAGCTGACACCTCTCTTCAGCACTTCTCCTATCTTCACCTCAGCCAAGAGCAGTGTATGAGGCACATACATTTCACCAAGAAGGTGGTGACTGAACTGTGCCATCTCCTACAACCCAACTGTCGCCACACAGCAGTGCCAGTGTTAGAAGATCTGGGTTCCAGTCCTACTCTCGGACTTGAGCACAAAAATCAAGGCTGACGCTCCAGTGTAGTACTGAGGGAGCACTGCACTGCCAGAGTAACCATCTTTTGGATGAGATATTAAACTGAGGCTCCATCTGTCCTCTCCGGCCATTGACACCTAAATTTCTATATCAGTGGATCCTTCCAGGTGGGAGCAAGCAACATCTCAAAGTTCGCCATTCATTGCAACATCAGGAAGGTGAGAGAGGCCCTGTACAAAGGAGAGGGGACGTCATTATCTTCTCACTGATCAGAGAGAAGCAGGAGGCACGTGCACGTGGATTTGCCAGGCTGGTAGGATTCCCACTGGAGCAGGGTGCAATCAACTGCACACATGTGGCTCTCAGAGTTCCACATGTAAACAGGGAGATGGTCCATCACCACAAGGACTACCCCTCTATTAACATCCAGTTGGTGTGCGACCATGATCAGAAGATCCTATCAGTGAATGCCTGCTAGCCTGGCAACAACCACAATACATTGTTACGACCAGGTGAGAAGGAGTCTAGGGGTTCCATTTCAGCCTTTGCCTGGTTTAACCGCAACAGGGTTTAATTTTAAAAACTCCATGTTTTTAGCTTCCTCTTAGTGAATCATTGTTCACCGCTTTCCAATTATAAGGCAATTGTAAATTGTAAATCAATTCAGACAGGGTTTCTTACATTTTAAACAAGAAAGGTAGAAGTTTATTATTCTTAAACTCTAATCCAGTTACTGACTACAAATATGCGATGCGGCCACGTTAGAATGCATACGCGATAAACATACACGCAGATAGAGACAGAAAAGTAGAAAAGAATAAAGGGGAAAAGTTTGAAGCAATAGATGGATTTTTATTTTACTGTCCTTTGAGTTTGCTGTGAACTCTTTGATTGCCGGTCAGACTTGCAATTCGGTAGGGCCCAGTGCACACTTCAACTTGTTTCGAGGTCGGAGTCTTTTCTCTCTTGAGGTTTGTGTTTTCCGTGGGTCTGGTGGTTTGGGAGAAAATGAGAGAGGGAGAGAAGCTTCCTTGCTCCATGTTCCAGTTCAAACAGACTTCTCAATTCGAAGAGTCCTGTGGGTAGTTCAAAAAACCTGGGCCAGCCATTTAGTCATGTGACCAGCTGGTTTACCAATCCTGGCTCTGTGGATTGTATCATCTAAGCAGGGCCTGGAATGCACTTTCTTGCCTTCAATGTCTGGTGATCAAAATTCAATAGGGCTAATTGGAGCAGGGAATAGTCCTTTGTCTCCACAAACACTCTCTGCTAGTATGTAAATGTTTTTCCAGCCAAGTTTCTGGTGATTTTTTTTAACAAGTCCTTTCTTCACTCCAGCAACAGTTTAAAATAAATGTTCATATGACAAAATTAATATGCCTCATTCTTGGCAGGTGGCGGTCTGCATGACAATATTCATTCTGTGGCAGTTAGTCATACCTGCCATCTTTGTGTCACTATGAAGAACCAGAGACCTGTTGCTGGATGACTAGGGATAGTCTTTATACAATAATAACACAAAAGCAAAATAATACTTAAAATCTGAAATTAAAATAGAAAATACTGGAAATACTCAGCAGGCCAGGCAGAAGAGAAAAACAGAATTAACATCTCAGGTCAATGACCTTTCTTCCTTTCCTACCCTTTATACGCCTGGCTAATAGCTTGTAAGAAATTCTCCTTTAATTAGTTAATGATTCCTCGTGGTTCAGGCTCGAGTGTGTTGTCCAAATACAAGTTTATTCCTCAGACACAACGTACAGTAATTATTACAGTTACACAATAAATTCATACAACCTGATTTCCTGCAGACCCTAGGCAACCAGACTTGGCTTCTGTAGGCTGGGGTTCCGACTGTCTCTGACCTCCCCCCAGAAGGCTCCCTCACTGTTCTAGGGAAACCCTACTTAACCCTCTCACTAAATTCCAGAACCTTCTCCTTTGATGTCAAGTGATGTCACCCAATGTGTAAGAAAATGAGATTCCTCCATACAAACCTCCGGTATATGAAATAATTGCTGTTTCGATGATACAAACAAAAAGGAGATATCCTTGTTACTTATCCATTAGACTTACTGCCTCCCATCCACCCATTGTTACAGCCAAACTGCGATGATCACACCTATTCTAGCTTGATGAGGATGCAGACATCTTAAACTGGATGACTTGACTCAAAGCTGAGAATGAATTGATTAGGAAGTATAACAAAGCAGATTCTAGCATGGTTCCCCAACACCACCCAGCCACATGAGGACAGGCACCTATAATGAGAGTCATGCAGCAACAAGGAATGTCGTGGAACAAACCAATGACATCCTGAAGCAATGGTTCTGCTGTCTGAACTGCTCAGGTACGTCCTCCAGTACTTGCCAAAGCACATGTCCAAGATCATTGTGGTCTGCTGCATCCTGCACAACCTAGCTATCATGAGGACGCAGACCTTAACATCAGGCATTTGGAGACCACCTCAAGAGGAGAAGGAGAAAGAGGAGGCAGGGAGGAGGCATCCAGGACCCTATTTTTACAGACAGCATTTTAAGTTGGAGGCTGTTAGTGGAACACACGAGAAGCTTGCATAGTGTATAAAAACATACTGATCTCTCCAATCAACCATCCAATCAAAAAATGTAATCTTGGATCAATACAGAGAAATTTCCTCTGAAAAGGTGATCCCGGATCCTTGATCACACACTATCACTGCATGGCTGATCAAAATGGCATTGTCTATCCCCAATCTACCACCTTTGATGTGCATTCAGAGCCATCATCTGAATTCCCATATTGGCAAAATTGGCTCCGATGTTTTGAAGGTGCGATGGCAGGTTTCGCAATTACAGATGATACAAAGAAAAAGGCCTTATTCTACACTATGGGAATGAAGAATTAGAAGATATCTTTCAGGCACTTATGCCTGAGAAAAATGACTACGACTCAGCAACAAATGTGCTGACAACTTACTTCACATCCAAGAAAACACCATATGGGAAACAATTGTCTTCTGATGCACTTAAACAAGAAGCAAACAAGACAATTGACCAATATTGTACGTGATTGAGGCAACAAGCAACCAAATGTGACTTTGGTGATGTTGAACATGTCGAACTGGAAATCAAAACATGAATTATCAAAGGTTTGTCTCTCCAGTCAACTATGCCGAAAAGCACTCGAGAAAGTCAGAAAGCTATCAGAGCTTTTGGAGTTAGCAATGTTAAAGTCTAATAAGCTATGTTAATGGATGTTAAATACTGAGTAGTTGAAGGTAATAGGGTGAACGGGTGTTGGATGTTGATAAATTAATTGATTCTACTCCGATGTATATATAAACAGCCAACGAGGAGTGGCTGGGTGTTGTTAGGAGTGGAGAAGTAAGGTTTGTGGCAAACAATAAACAGTCTCCACCAAAGCATCCTAGTCTCAGTGTCTTCTTCACAAACAGGCTTGGGAGATTCTCTAACATTAGTAGCAGAGTGGTGCAGCGGAAGAGTGCTAGGCCTGTAACCCAGAAGTCAATAATTACCTGAAAATGAAGCTAGGAGACTAAGATTTGTTTTCAGACAGGAGATTAGAATTGGAGTTTTTTTTGGGAAGGCTGTAATTGGAGATTTTTTATGAAGAAAAAAGACTGAAACCATATGTAAGATGCTGGGATATGGTTTTCCACGACTATTTTATGAAGCTGAACCTGACGATCAATGGAAGAATGGCGTTGATATATGGACACAGGTTATGTCTTTACCAAAAAGGAAGCAAGGAATAGCCCTTGCACTTTCACTCCCCGCCAGAAGCAAGATCTGGGGCAAAGTGTTCTCGGCACTAAAGGCTCATCATTTGGACAATGAGGAAGGTTTGGACAATATATTAAAATTTATGGATAAAATTTATATGAAAGATGACTGAGTGCCTATGAGGCGTGGTTGGACTTTGAGAAATTTAGAAAAAGGGATGGTTCTTCCATAGAGGAATATATAATAGTTTAACTGACTGTATGCAAGGTTGCAGTGATTCTACTTGGAAATTCCTAAATCAGTATTTGCCTTCAAAGTGTTGGATTGTGCTAGGATATTGAACATGGATAGGCTCTTGGTATTAACTGGAGTTAGATTCAAAGAAAGAGATACCTTTTTTGCTCAGATGTCTGACACCCTGAAAAAATTTTGGGGAGAACTTTCCTTTCACAAATGGGCTCTTCGGGGGGGACACTGAAGGTAGAGGATACAATGCTAGCAGCATTTTAAGGCTGTTCAAATATGGGGCCTAAACATCAGTATGAAAGGAGAATCACAAACAAAACAAATGAGGATATAGACCCTTTTGGCAGCTATAACAGATGGCAGGAATTGGGCAATTATGACAGAAGGGTGAACCCCAGAAATAACCAAGGGGTGGTCAACAGGTGTTTCCAATGTGACTCAAAGAAGTATTCTGCTATGTGTTGCATTGTCCAAAAAGGAATAATAGGGTTTTTGAGATGACACATGTGGAATGTTCAGAAGGCGAGGATGACGCTACTGATCAATCAGAAGGAATTGTACTGGTCATGAAAAGCTTCAGACCGGTAAAGAGTGTCCAAATTGCAATTCGTTAAATAACGTAGTGCTAGACAGTGGGTGTACATCCACGATATGTAGAGTGGACTGGTTAAGGTGCTTAAAGGATCTTTTAACTAAGGAAGACCGAAGTAAGGTCAAAGAATATTGGCAGTTCTACCTGTTTCAGGTTTGGGGATGACAACATGTTGAACTCACTAAAAAGAGTGGTAATTCCATGTAAAATAGCAAGGGTAAACCATTTTACTAGAATGGATGTGGTATCCACGAAAATACCTTTGCTATTAAGTAAACTGTATGAAAAAGGCTCAGATGAAATTGGATATGGAACATGATTAGGAAATCTATAACTTTGTGGTTTACACGGTCGGGATGTTATTGTATTCCTTTAGCGAGACCTAACATCTTTAAGCAGAATGTTAGAGGTATTAATGTCATCCGGGGGTAGGATTTAAAGGAGAAAAGACAAATTATGTCAAAACTGCATCGACATTTTGCACAGCCATCTTGTCATAGGTTGAAGATAGTTAAAAGATGCAGGGGTAATAGAGGATGACTATACTGAACTTATCGAGGATATCAGTGAAAAATGCGATATTTGTAAAAAAAAAAGGAAGGCGCCATCGGGACCCATAGTGATGCTCCCATTGCAAGAGACTTTAATGAAACTGTTGCAATGGACTTGAAGATATGGGATAAAGACAAACAGTTTTCTTTATAGACATAGTGACTAGGTTCAGTCTGTCAACAGTAATTTATAGTAAAGATAAAGTAATAGTGGACAAGATAATGGAAAGATGAATAGGCATGGGTCTGGAGCACTGGCTACATTTCTAACTGACAATGGAGGAGAATTTGCCAATGATGAGTTCAGGAGTATGTGTGAAAAAATGAATATTGTAGCAATGCACACGGCAGCAGAAAGTCTTTCAGTAACGGGATTTGTGAGAAATCACTCCGTGATTGACAACAAAGAACAAAGAACAAAGAACAGTACAGCACAGAAACAGGCCATTCGGCCCTCCAAGCCTGCGCCGATCTTGATGCCTGCCTAAACTAAAACCTTCTGCACTTCCGTGGACCGTATCCCTCTATTCCCATCCTATTCATGTATTTGTCAAGATGCCTCTTAAACGTCGCTATCGTACCTGCTTCCACCATCTCCCCCGGCAGCAAGTTCCAGGCACTCACCACCCTCTGTGTGAAAAACTTACCTCGCACATCCCCTCTAAACTTTGCCCCTCAAACCTTAAACCTATGTCCCCTAGTAACTGACTCTTCCACCCTGGGAAAAAGCTTCTGACTATCCACTCTGTCCATGCCGCTCATAACTTTGTAAACCTCCACCATGTCACCCCTCCGTCGTTCCAGTGAAAACAATCCAAGTTTATCCAACCTCTCCTCATAGCTAATGCCCTCCAGACCAGGCAACATCCTGGTAAACCTCTTCTGTACCCTCTCCAAAGCCTCCACGTCCTTCTGGTAGTGTGGCAACCAGAATTGCACGCAATATTCTAAGTGTGGCCCAACTAAAGTTCTGTACAGCTGCAGCATGACTTGCCAAATTTGTATACTCTATGCCCCGACCGATGAAGGCAAGCATGCCGTATGCCTTCTTGACTACCTTATCCACCTGCGTTGCCACTTTCAGTGACCTGTGGACCTGTACGCCAAGATCTCTCTGCCTGTCAATACGCCGAAGGGTTCTGCCATTTACTGTATACTTCCCACCTGCATTAGATCTTCCAAAATGCATTACCTCACATTTGTCTGGATTAGACTCCATCTGCCATTTCTCCGCCCAAGTCTCCAACCAATCTATATCCTGCTGTATCCTGTGACAATCCTCATCATTATCCGCAACTCCACCAACCTTTGTGTCGTCCGCAAACTTACTAATCAGACCAGCTACATTTTCCTCCAAATCATTTATATATACTACAAACAGCAAAGGTCCCAGCACTGATCCCTGCGGAACACCACTAGTCACATCCCCCCGAAATGCTCTGAAATTTTGCCAACCAAATAAATAGTAAATTAACAACTGCTCTGGTGTGGGCAGTACATGTGAAAAACACACTCCAAATGGTTGGGGGCTACAGCCCCTATCAATTAGTTTATGGCAGGAATCTGAAAATACCTTCGGTAATGTAGGATCATCTCCCAACTTTAGAGGGGACTACAATTAGTTCAATTTTTGCAGAACATTTGAATGCCATGCATGCAGGGAGAAGAGCATTTATTAAGGCGGAGGTTTTGGGAAAAAAAAATCAGGAGAAGTTTGAGGTATCGGATCAGGCCAACAGAAAATAATTTTAATACCAGGGACAGGGTGCATTACAAAAGAGAAAGCAGAAAGAATGGAGAGGCCCATGAAAAGTTATAGGCACTGATGGAAAAATAGTAATTTTGCAACATGGCAACAAAACAGTTAAAGTACATTCCTTGCTGCTTATTGGCACTAATTATACATTGACAGAATCTGAACTAATGATGGAGACTGATGATGCACTATGTACTTTGCATGCACATATGTCAGACCTTTATGAGCAAGAGATTGTGGCAGATAATGGGCTGACTGAGTGATGGCACAGATCGATGCGGCTATTTATCCCAAAGGTCAACTACTGAAAGTTGGGACTAGAGTGGCGTACATGCCAAAAGGGGATAGTGTATGAGAGGAAGCCACAATTATAGGAAGGGCAGGAAAGGACACAGGGAAACACACACATTAGCTGTGCAAGACACCAGACAGGATATCAGACCTATAGATTGGCAGAAGGAAGTGAAAATGTGGAAGGCCAGAAAAAGCAGTGTAAGTTCAGACAGTGGGCCTGAAGGAAAAGGTCGAGCAGTAGCAGTTCAGAATGGGATAGGAAATCTACTTGGGGACGTAGTTTCACAAGAGTAAGGACCAGAGAGCAGGCGAGGAGTGCCACAAGAATTTAAAGCCCTTCCAATAGAGAAGCTCTAGTAGCTACTAACAAGTTAGATTGTAAGTGGGTAAAGAATGCAAAACAAAAAGAGCTTGACAGATGGAGAGAGTTTGGCGTATGCAGGGAGGTGCCAGATAGAGGACAACCAACATTCATCCATAGATGGATCTGTGCAGAGAAAATACCTCCCAATGGTACATATAAAGCTAAGGCCAGATTTCTAGCTTGGGGATTTGAGGAATGATAATACGACCAAGAATTTAGAGTAGACTCCTCAACAGCAGGAAAAGCAAATTTGAGGATTTTTCTAGCGACACACTCATGGGAATGTAAGTCCATTGACATCAAAGCAGCTTTTTTCAAGGGGAAATTTCAAAGGGAAGTATTTTTAAAGCCACCAAAAGAAGCTGGAGATATGGAGGGGAAATTATGGAAGCTAAATAAGTGTTTATGGGCTAAACGATGCATCTAGGGTGTTGCATTTTTCAGTTAGGTCTATCCTACTAAAAGCTGGTTGTATTCAGGTAAAAGCAGATCTGGTAATGTACTATGAAGAAAAACTAGCAGGTATTTTCTTGCTGCACACAGACGATTTTCTGTGGGGAGGATCTGTGGCATTTGAGAAATTTGTGGTAAAGTTCTACAGGAATTTAGAGTCAGAGTCATACAGCACAGAAACAGGCCCTTCGGCCCATTGTATCTGTCCTGGCTGTCAAGCACCTACCTATTCTAATCCCATTTTCCAGCACTTGGCCCGTAGCCTTGTATGCTACGACGTTTCAAGTGCTCATCTAAATACTACTTAAATGTTGTGATGGTTCCTGCCTCGACCACCTCTTCAGGCAGTGCGTTCCAGATTCCAAACACCCTCAGTGAAATTTTTTTTCTTCAAATTGCTTATAAACCTCCTGCCCCTTACCTTAATCTATGCCCCCTGATTATTGACCTGTTTGCGAAGGGAAAAAGTTTCTTCCTACCTAATCTATCTATGCCCCTCATAATTTTGTATACCTTAATCAGGTCCCCCCTCAGCCTTCTCCACTCTAAGGAAAAAAACCCTAGCCTTTTCAGTCTCTATTCATAGCTGAAATGCTCCAGCCCAGGCAACATCCTGGTGAATCTCCTCTGCACCCTCTCCAGTGCAATCACATCCTTCCTAGAGTGTGGTGCCCAGAATTGTACACAGTACTCCAGCTGTGGCCTAACTATTGTTTTATACAGCTCCATCATAACCTCCCTACTCTTATATTCTATGCCTCAACTAATAAAGGCAAGTATCCCATATGCCTTCCTAACTACCTTATCTACCTGTGCTGCTGCCTTCAGTGATCTATGGATAAGTACACCAAGGTCCCTCTGACCTTCTGTGCTTCCTAGGGTCCTACCATCCATTGTATATTCCCTTACCTTGTTAGTCCTCCCAAAATGCATCATCTCACACTTCTCAGGATTAAATTCCATTTGCCACTGCTCTGCCCATCTTACCAGCCCATCTATATCATCCTGTAATCTAAGGCTTTCCTCCTCACAATTTACGACACCACCAATTTTCGTGTCATCTGCAAACTTACTGATCATACCTCCTGTATTCACGTCTAAATCATTAATGTACCCGACAAACAGCAAGGGTCCCAGCACCGATCTCTGTGGTACACCACTGGTCACAGGCTTCCAATTGCAGAAACAGCCCTTGACCATTACCCTCTGCCTCCTGCCACTAAGCCAATTTTGGATCCAATTTGCCAAATTGCCCTGGATCCCATGGGCTCTTACCTCTTGACCAATCTCCCATGTGGGACTTTATTGAAAGCCTTGCTGAAGTCCATGTAGACTACATCAACTGCTTTACCGTCATCTACACATCTAGTCACCTCCACACAAAATTCAATTAAGTTAGTTAGACATGATCTCCCCCTGACAAAGCCATGCTGACTATCCCTGATTAATCCCTGCCTCTCCAAGTGGAGATTAATCCTATCCCTCAGAATTTTTTCCAATAGTTTCCCGACCACTGATGTTAGACTCACCGGCCTGTAATTAACTGGTTTATCCCTACTACCTTCTTGAATAATGGTACCATATTTGCTGTCCTCCAGTCCTCTGGTTCCTCTCCTGTGGCCAGGGAGGATATGAAAATTTGTGTCAGAGCCCCTGCTATCTCCTCCCTTGCCTCACATAACAGCCGGGGATACATCTCATCTGGGCCTGGGGATTTATCCACTTTTAAGCCTGCTAAAACAGCTAATACTTCTTCCCTTTCAATGCTAATTTGTTCAAGTATATCACAATCCCCCTCCCTGATCTCTACACCTACATCGTCTTTCTCCATAGTGAACACAGATGAAAAGTAATAATTTAAAACCTCACCTATATCCTCCGACTCCACAGACAGATTGCCACTTTGGTCCCTAATGGACCTTACTCTTTCCCTGCTTATCCTCTTGTCCTTAATATACTTATAAAATGCCTTAGGATTTGACTATCTTGCTGCCAGTGTTTTTTCATGTCCCCTCTTCGCTCTCCTAATTACTTTTTTAAGTCCCCCCCCCCCCATACTTTCTATACTCCTCTGGTCTCTGCTGTTTTCAGTGCTCTGAATTTGCCATAGGCCTCCCTTTTTCCCCCTGATGCAATCCTCTATATCCCCTGATGGTCCTACCCTTCACCTTAACGGGTACATATTGGCTCTGAACTCTCACTATTTCCTCTTTGACTCCCACTGGTCTGATGTAGACTTTCCACAAGTAGCTGCTCCCAGTCCACTTTGGCCAGATCCTGTTTTATCATGCTGAAATCAGCCTTCCCCTAATTCAGTACCTTTATTTCCGGTCTGTTCTCTGTCCTTTTCCATGTCTACCTTAAATCTTAGATATGGTCACTATCCCCGAAATGCTCCCCCATTGACACTTCTACCACTTGTCCAGCTTCATTCTATAGGATTAGGTCCAGTACTGCCCCTTCTCTTGTCGGACTTTCTATGTACTGGCTCAAAAAGCTCTCCTGTATGCATTTTAAGAATTCTGCCCCCCTTTAAGCCTTTTGCACTATGACTATCCCAGTTGATATTAGGGAAGTTGAAATCCCATATTATTTTTACAACCCTCTGAGATTTGCCTACATATCTGCTCCTCCATCTCTCCCTGACTGTTTGGAGGCCTGTAGTGCACTCCTAGCCAAGTGATTGCCCTCTTTTTTGTTTTTAAGTTCTGCCCATATGGCATCATTTGAGGAACCTTCTAAGATATCTTCCCTCCTTACTGTTATACCACCTCCTCTTTTATCCCCTCCCCTGTCACGCCTGAAGATTCTGTACCCGAGAATATTGAGCTGCCAGTCCTGCCCCTCCCTCAACCATGTCTCTGTGAAATTGGAAGTCAGGCTTCCGGAGCTTTTAAATATATAGTGTTGAATATTAGGCAGACTAAGTTGGGGTTAACCCGAAATCAATGATCTTACCTAGAGAATTTTAATAGGATCCCAATAAATTGGGCCAGATACTCAAGAGTCTGCAACCAAGGAAGAAGCAGATCAAGTTAAGGAGCTTAATCAGGCAATTAAACTGTGCACGCAAACCTGGCCAGTACTTGCTATGATGTATTAGAATTGAGCTGAAACATGCTACTGTTGGGGAAGTACTGAAAGCTAATAAGACAGTGAAGAAATTGATTTTAGACAAATGTGCACAAGTTTCCAGCACTGGATGACCCAGAAGAAATGAAATTAGTCATTTTATATGTTAATATGTTATATTACCTTAAATGTTAATTTTCTCTAGTTATTCGAGTGCAGCAGGGTTCATTACATTTTTGGTGGGAAAAACTTATAAATGTTGTCCATTAGCCTGGGAATTAAAGAAAATAAAGAGGATAGTTAAAAGTACCTTAGCTGCTGAGACACTTGCACTGATAGAAGCGATCGATATGTGTATGTATTTATCGATTATTTTAAAGGAACTCATATATACAAGGTGCAATCAGAGAAAAATTTCTATAGAATGCGATATAGATAACCATTCTCTCTGGGACGAAGTTCATTCAACAAAAAGTGTACGGAAAAGAGATTGAGGATTGATCTTTTGAGTATAAAAGAAATGTTAGCATGAAAGGAAATTGCCAAAATAAAATGGGTTGATGCAAATCATCAATGGTTGGATTGTTTTATGAAGAGGTGCTTGTTGAAAGAAATTGTTGAATGTCCTTGAAGAGGGCTGTCTTGATGAGTTAGGAAAATCTTAACATTTTTGTTAAGATTGCTTTGTAATTCTTCAAAAAAAAAATTTTGAACAAAAGGGGGGACATATACAGTATGTTAATGGCTGGTGCTTTTGAATGTTAATGGTATAATAATGTATCATTATTTTGTCTCTTTGTGTGTGGCCAGCCAGGGCTGACTGGGTGGTCGGAGTGGAGATGTAAGCTCTGTGGCAAGCAATAAACAGTCTCCACCAGAGCATCCTAGTCTGTGTCTTCTTCATAAACTGGCTTGGAAGTTTCTCAAACAAGCAAGATCACTGTTGCTGAGTCCAGAACTACTAACATTGAGGTTGCTAACGGTAACTACCACACTCCAAGTTCAACTCCTGTGAACACTATTCATTGCTCACGTGCCAAGAAACCCCCTGCAAAGCAACAACAGCAATCTCTCAAACAACGTTGCAACTTATCTAAATGTTTCCATTGTGGAGATGCTTACCCACACTGTCCAGAGTGTCCTGCTACTAGTAAACAGAGTAAAGCTTGTGCAAAACCTAACCACTTTCCTTGTGTTTGTGGCTCATCAGAAAAATCAACTACTAAGACCAATGCCAACAAAAGGGTGCCACATTTTTGTGCTACAGCAAAATCATGAGAGAATGTAACCACAGTAGAGGTAGACCACCCTGAACATACTTTTGAGCTCTCTCTCAGACACAACAAACAGCCACATGTGACAGTGACCATTGGTTGCTTGGATGTAGATGCTCTCATGGACACAGGAATGTCTGTCAATGCCATAGGAGACAAAATATTCAACCAACGTCAGGATTACCCCATTCTCTGTAAACCAGGGAATACGAAATGTTTCCCTTCCGACAGTGACAAAACAGCTGAAAATGCTTAGAACTTTTGGAATATTAGTCTCATTCAAAAACACTAGAACAAATACTCTATTCTATCTCATATCTACAGAATGTGATACATTTATCAGTTTCCACACAGCAACAGATCTGCACATGATTGCAGTGATATACGTGGTTCCATCACATAACAAAAACATTTTCAACTGTATGTTGATCGCTTCACTGGTATCAGAAAACTGAAAGGTGTTGCATGCAAGCTGCATATAGACCCTAATGTGACACCAGTTGCACATCAACTGTGACGAATACCATTTCATGTCAGGCAACAAAGAGAAGGAACTTCAACACCTTCTTGACCTTGAAATTATTGAGAATGTTGGGGATGAGCCTACCTCTTGGGTCTCACAAGTACAAGTCATCAAGAAATCTAAGAGCGAGAACAATATTAGAATCTACGTTGATATGCAAACACCAAACCAAGCCAAACGATGAGGAAGACACTTGATACCGACAATCATAGAGAAAGTGAATGGTGCTAAACACTTTTCTAAACTCAATTAAACTTGCAGAAGAATCAAGATATCTTACTGTATTCTCCACTCACATTGGACTTTTCCAATACAAGATGCTCAACTTCGGAGTCAGTTCAGCAGCTGAGGTATTTCAGCACATGATTCTGTACTTAAAGGACTTGAAGGTACGCAGAACATCAGTGATGACATGCTTGTGTTTGGCCACACAGTGAACTCGAGACATGCTTGCATACATGCCTACAATGTCTCGGAATGTAAATTCACTTTAAATAAAAAAGTGTTTGTTCATTGGAAATAGAATAGAATTCTTCAGTCATGTGTTCTATGGTGAAGGAGGATCACCAGATCCACAAAGTTGAAGCCATTGCAAACACTGCAGATCCCGCAATTGTACAAGAAGTCCAGAGTCTGCTCTGACTCGTCAAGTAATGCAGTCGTTTCATTCTTGACCTTGCTATGGATATCTGCACCACACCGCACCCCACCACCCCCCCCCACCACCCCGAGGCGATCTAACAAGAGAGCACTAATTGGGAATGGACTAAATCACACAAACAGGCAGTACACAATATCAAACAACCCTTGTCAGCAAGTTGTACAAATGCCTATTTCAACCTATGCCTACTGGATGCAAGCCCAGTTGGCATAGGTGCAGTTATGCAGAAAGACAAGACAGGTAACCCATCAATCATTGCGATGGCAAGCAGATCATTAATGCCTGTAGAGCAATGTTATTCGCAAACAGAGAAGCGCTCAATCACATGGGGTATTTTACACTTTCATCTCCTTATATGGAAGTGAATTTAAAGTAATCGATCATAGACTGCTAGTGAGCTTGTTCAACAGTCCTCATAGCAAACCACCCAATCGAATAGAACATTGCATACTCAAACTACAAGAGTACGAGTTCCAAGTTGAGTATCTGCCAGGCAAGCTCAACCCAGCCGATTACCTTTCATGTCCACTGCCAATAGTCAGTCCTACTAGTCTTGAGGAAAATGTTGCTGAACAACATTTTAACTATGTAAGCATAAATGTTGTGCCAAAATCACTAAAACTAGCAATCAAAGCAGCAACAAAACAAGATGTGGCTTTTCAACTATGTATGAAGGCTATAGAATCATGAAACTGGATGATCGAGAAAGCATCTAATGAAATTGCTCACAAACTACAGGGTCTTCACAATGTTCAAAATAAGCTCACTGTTACAACCACATCTGATCGTGTATTACACAACAACTGTATTGTCATTCCACACTCATTGAGGGAATGTGTTGTCAATATAGCACATGAAGGACACCAGGGAATAGCCAAGACCAAACAACTTCTTAGGGAAATGTATGGTTCCCAGGAATTGACCATATGGTAGAGCACAAAATCTATCAGCGTTTGTCATGCCATGCAACCGAAATGTCAAATTTTCATGATCCTCTCAACATATCTGAACTACCTCTAGGACCATGGATTGAAGTTAACATTGACTTCGCAGATTTGCCATGGGTGAACACCTGCTTGTTGTCACTGACAACTAAAGCAGATTCCCAATCGTGGAATTAGTTATGTCAACTTCAACAAAAGCAGTCATCCCAAAGATTGACCAGATCTTTGCCTTGTTTGGAATCCATCATATGGTAAGAACTGACAATGGACCCCCATCCAACAGCGATGAGTTCAGTAAACTTGTGAACTACCAAGATTTCACTCATTGGAAAATCACACCCAGTTGGCCAAGAGCAAATGGAGAAGTTGAGAGGTTTTTGGAAATCTTGAAAGAAGAGATACCCAGTTACAGCTGAGAACAAGTCATGGAAGCAAGAGCTATATCACTTTCTTCATAATTAGTGACTCCTCACTTGACTACTGGAAAATCTCCAGCTACACTCAACTTTGCACATCCTATGTACACACAACTACCTGAGCTACCCTGAGGAGCTAATGATCAGCATGTACATGAACACAATTGAGAACAGAAGGATCAAATGAAAGTAAATGCAGAGTGAAACATGAAATCTGAAGCTACACGGCTTAAGCCAGGAGATAAAGTACTTGTGAAACATGAAGGTTATATTGGAAAGCAAACAACCCCTTATGACATCCAACCATTTGTTGTGACCAACACAAAATGTGCAATTCACAAATCAGCACAAGAAACGTGTCATTCTTCAAAGCACTGAAAACACCACTCATCGAATTGAATCCAATTCCAACATCGACGCCTCAGAAGAACATGAGTCAAATGAGACTACATCCGAGATTAGATGATATCCTACTCGTGAGCAAAAATTTCCACCATATTTAATTGTGTTGACGTGAACTATTTATGTTCAAGTTTAGTTTAGTTTAGTTTAGTTTAGAGATACAGCACTGAAACAGGCCCTTTGGCCCACCGAGTCTGTGCCGACCATCAACCACCCATTTATACTATGTTAACTTTATTGCTTACATTTTTCGAAACAAACCATAGTAAATGAGAGCATAGCATTTTTCAAAGAAGGGGAGGGATGTAGAGTGTAGTGTTCTGAAATTGCAATTGCATTGTCTACACTTTGGGCTGCTGCAGAACACACATGCTAGGAAAGTGAAAGTGAAAGTAAAACTAAATAAAGAAGACTTCATTATTTTCAACAGCCTGTAGTGTCTGGCTCATATATCTCATACCAAACTTGGCTAAATATTACTCCAGTCCTGAGGACATCACATCCCCTCGACATTCAATGGCATTCCCATTGCTGAATCCCCCACTATTCAAATCCTGGGGGGCTTACCATGGACCAGAATCTGAACTGGACCAGCCATATAAATACTGTGACTACAAGAGAGGTCCGAAGCTGGGAATTCTACAGCGAGTAACTCACTTGTTTTCCCCAAACCCTATCCACCATCTACATGGCACAAGTCAGGAGTGCAATGGAATACATTCCACTTATCTGGAGGAGTGCAGCTCCATCAACACTCAAGAAGCTCAACACCATCCAGGACAAAGCACCCTATTCACCCCCATAAATATTCACTCCCTCCACCACTGGCGTACAGTGGCAGTAGTGTATACCATCTACAAGATGCACTGCAGCAACTTGCCAAGGCTCCTTTGACAGCACCTTCCAAACCCGCGACCTCTACTACCTAGAAGGACGAGGGCAACAGACGAATGGGAACACCACCACCTGCAAGTTCCCCTGCAAATCTCGCTCCATCCTGACTTGGAACTATATCACCATTCCTTCACTGTCACTGCGTCAAAAATCTGGAGCTCCGTCCCTAACAGCATTGTAGTTGTACCTACACCAGATGGACTGCAGCAGTTCAAGAAGGCGACTCCCACCCACCTTCTCGAGAGCAGTTAGGGATGAGCAACAAATGCTAGCCCTGCCAGCTTGCTCACATTCCAAGAACGAATAAAAAAGAAAGTTGGTCACCACTTCCATGCTGGAAAGGATGGGCTCCAAGCTCGCCCTGTGCCAAGTCAGAGCTGGACTTCTCCATGCTTCTTGATGGAGACAGGAGGCTGTGTGTGAAGCCTGTCAATGCACCAAGCATCTTTGTGTGCATGACAATCAGCATTCTTCTATAGGTCGCCCCATCAAAGTCTTCATCTGAATCCTCTGCAGCAGAACTCGTCTGCGACATCACCCTCCATTGAGTCAACACACAAACTACCCTTTCCCCCTGGCCTGGGTGCAACCCACTCATGCTTAGTGACTCATCCTCAAATGTACAAGCAAAAGTACAACCAGCATCTGAGCTGATGGTTTTGAGTGTCATATCAAGTGACGGTGTTTCTTGCTCTTGCTCTTTCTCCTGAGACTACAGTGGCTGGTGGCAGTTCTTGCATGTTTGAAAGCAGAAATGCAGAAGGGGAGGATTGGGGTGAGCAAAGCAAATGGTCCATGATCACACCATTTGCAGCATGTGCTTCATGCCAGATACAGGATGTGGGTGAGGTGGGACTGGAGAAGGAGCATAAGGCATGAACATCCCATCATCAATGTTCTCAGTGACACTGGATACAATGGCCTCTGTCACTCCATGATGTGGCACACCCTCTCTTCCAGAGAGCTGAGGTGATACAGGCGTGCCTATGCCCCCTCCAGTTCTGCTCTGCTCCCTACGGTTATGGGCCACCTTGTCCTTCAAGAAAGAAGGAGGGATGTCAGTGAGTGTGTTGCAACGTTTGCATGATGTGCCTGCGACAGTTGAATAGCTGATGGTATGTGGAAGCAGTGACAGGTGAGCATGAGACTGGCAGCATTGGAAGGAGTTTGAAGGTGAGGTGAAGTATCTGAATAAAAGGGTGACTGACCTGAAATGTTGACTCTGCTTCTCTCTCCACAGATGCTGCCAGACCTGTTGAGCATTTCCAGCATTTCTTATTTTTATTGGAGTATCTGAATGTTGGGTCTGAGTCCTAATAGCTAAAAATTGCTGATGGGTGAGTTGTGCTTGAACAGTATGAGAGCTTGGTGGTGCAGTAGGTAGGAGATGTCATGTGACAATGTATTATTCATTGACCTTGACCACCCATATGAGGTCATTGAACTTGTGGCATTGCAACCAGGTACTTGGGACCAGATTTTGGAAATTGACCACCTGGCCTCGTACAGAAACAGTGATTCTCTCTTTTCCACATCCTTTACTAATGTCTCCAGCTCTGCATCATTAAACCTGGAAGCACTCTCTTTTGCTTGTTGCTCCATTTTCTCTGCTTTTGCTTCTCTCCAACTCTTCCACAGACTGTCTGTAGCAACTTCTGTTTAATAAGTGCACCTCCTTTAAGAGGATTATGCTGCCTTTATGACATACCTGCTAGCTGAAACATATGCTGACCATGCACGCTGCTGGGCCCCCATTTCAGCATGCAACCAGTCCGCGACATGGGTTATGCTGGGCTACATGCTGAGATGAATTAGATGAGGTTCCTGCACAAAGTTTGCGTGCTGCCTGCCTCAATGGAACCAAGCACAAGGTGATCGCGCATCACCAAACTGCGCTCGAAAACAGGTCGAAACAAATTTTCCCCCACAGCTTTCTGACTCAGAGGCAAGACTACTAGCACTGAACCAAGGCTGACACCTAACACTTTGAAAGAGGGGATTAAATGCTTCCATACAGAAAAGTGAGAATTCTGAAATGATTGCCTCCTCAATTTAGTGGGCTCAATGATCCATGCATCATGACATCATCTGTCAATGACATCACAACACACGTTACTTCATACATACAAATGGCCAATTTATCATAGCTGCTCTGCCTGTGAGCATACTTTGCCATCGGTTCAGTGCAGTATACGTTCAGGATCTTCCCTGCCCTATAAAATGCCTATTAATGGTCCATTGAGTTCCAAGTTAATGTTGTAAGGTAACACCTGTAATATCTTAGCAGCTATTTTAAATTTGATGTATTCAGTGTTACAAATTATAAAATGATACAGCACAGAAAGAGGCCATTTAGACTGTCATGACTGTGTTGGTTATAATGAATTGTAGATTTCGAAGCCAGAACTCACTGAGAAATGAACTATTAATGCCTTACCCTCTTTGTTAAGTTCATAAACCAAGGCAAAGGTCAGCATCTGTTAAGATCATACACAGCAATTTGTGCTGTTTACTTTAATGTTGGTTGAAAACATATTTGCTGTGTTGATAACAGCAGCTCCATTGTGATTACAATTGCAATAACCCAATGATAATTTAGCCAACATTATAATCGTTTTATAATCCTAATGGGAAAACATGTTATTAAGTCTCTGTTTTCTAGGAATCAATAAAATGGAGCAAATAACAAGATTAAATACTAAACTTGGCACTTGGCATCTCTACTTTGCATAGATCAGTCAAGGGTTGCAGTGGAATTAACTGACTTTTGGAGATATTGTTTGAAAATAAATTTTGCCTCCACTTCAACTCTTTTCCCTCTGTTCCACCCTCCCACCACAGCAATTTTTATTTTAACAAGAAATGCTGGAATCACTCAGCAGGTCTGGCAGCATCTGTGGAAAGAGAAGCAGAGTTAACGTTTCGGGTCAGTGACCCTTCTTCGGAACTGGAACTGCAGTTCCGAAGAAGGGTCACTGACCCGAAACGTTAACTCTGCTTCTCTTTCCACAGATGCTGCCAGACCTGCTGAGTGATTCCAGCATTTCTTGTTTTTGTTTCAGATTTCCAGCATCTGTAGTATTTTGCTTTTAATTTTTATTTTAAGTTGAGTTTCCAGACCTGCAATCCCAGCAAAAAGATGCAGTACAGTTTAACTGCTTGAGCATTTCTTAATTTGCTTTTTTTAAAACTTTTGTTTATCATGTATTGAAGATTCTACAGTTAATATGTTTGTTGTTGAAGTTGATCAAGTACCCTCAGCTTCGTGAATAACATTAACCTTTCATCATCAAGATTTAGTCAATCTGTAGCAGCTATGCAGTCCCACATGAGTGTTGGGGCTGGTGGTTTGGATTTTTGTGTTGGAGGCGGGGCTCCCGGTGCCAGGATGAAAGGGTGGGATAAATCCCACCTCTGCCTTTTCATATCACCACCCATACCTCAAATGGCCCCCAGAGTGATCCTTCGATATTTTTAAATCTATGTTTCATGAGCCTGGAAACCTGCCCCTTTTAAAGACGGGGATCTCGCCTGGAAGAGCTACCGGCCAATCACAGGGCTAACAGCTTAGCAGTATTGGCAGTGGCACTGGGAGCGGTGGCCACGTCTGGTACTGCAGAGGCCTTGGACACAGGCCCAGCGCTGGAACACGGACCTTGGGTAAGTGAGTTGGGGTCGCCAGGGCTGGTCCGGAAGGCCCCGGCGAGGTGGGGTGGGGGGGGATGGTTGTGCAATCCAGGAGGAGTGGGTCCCGGGGGGTGAAGTAATTCCATAGATTGCCCACGGAGGACGGAACCTCCCACCAAGTCCACAAGGAGTGCACTTCATTTTACAAGGCATCCTACCCGCATGGCAGAGGCATCCCTTGCCGCCGGTAAGATCCCAGCAGCAGGAGGCTCTTAATTAATAGGTCACTTAAGGGCCTCAATTGGCCTCTGAGCAGGAAGGCTGTCGTCGGCCTATCCCGCCCCCGGTAAGATCGCTTGGTGACAGGACCCGACACTCCCCTGCTACCCGTCGCAATTCTCCACTGCCCCCCGTGTCTCTGACCCTGCCTCAGAGGGATCCATAAAATTCAGCCCAGTGCTTGCTTAGGGAACAAGTCAAAGACTCACGGGTAGTGCTCATATCTACAAAATGTATTAAAAATGTAAGCCTATAAATTATTTTCTTCCCTCTACTTCCCTATTCTCTGCTTCGCCTTTTCTCTTCTCTGTTTTCCTTTTCTCCTCTTCATCTCCACTCTGCCTACATCCTCCTAACTTCTATCCTTGTTTCACCGTCCTTCCCATCTTTTATGCCTCAATTCCTGCTTCAACCTTCTCTTCTCCTCTCTTCACGCCTTCCCCTCTACATCCCTTATCTACAGCTCCACCCCTTTCCTATCCCTCCTTCTTCCCTTTCTCTCCTCTCACCTCCCATCTTCTCCCGTCCCTTCTCCTTCACACTCCCCGTCGATATTATCAGACAAATGCCGAGCATATTTGTGTATTGTTCCTATATTTTACCTTTGACAGTAATCTATTTAAAATGGGCTGATGGTCCCAATGAAACAGCTAACCAAAGGACGTCATGCGATTGTGTTAAGCATTCACTTGCTAAGATTACTGATGTTCATTTTTCAAGTTGAACAATTCTGTTTTGGTATTTGGAGATTTTGAATCTGCAACTGACTAGATGCAGTGGCAGTTCTGAATTTTGCAGCAATGTAATCATGTGTACATAGACATATTTCAAAAAGTTGTTTCACTGCCAGTTCCCCAACTACACAGCAAGATTGAGTAAAGGCTTAATCTGTTAAACAAATAATCACCCACATGGAGATGATTGTCTTCAAAAACAGACGGAAACATGTTGTTTATAAGTATACACAGGAAACTGATAAAGAGACATTGCTTGTTTGTTTCCCTACTTACCAACTGTAAAAGAAAAATTGTGATTGTTTAGACAAGTGATTCTAACATTTTGTTGACGCTACAATTCCAAATAATGTCTTTTCTGACAACTGCTCTGAAATGTTTTGACCCAATCCCCAACAGAATGTTGGGACATGCACTTGTACTCTACTTCATTTGTCACTAGATAACTTCCTTATTTCAGTTGTTACTGAATGACTTTTAGTTATGGATACTGGAATATCTTCATTTTCGAATGATGCCACTTTGCTTTCTGTTGTGAAAGCAGAAGAAAAGAGAGGGCAGTGCTGAATTTCAGCTCTGCTATATCCCACAGATATGCAGGCTGGATGGAAGAGGTCCAGTGGGGCTCGCTGGACTGCACTTTGAGTACCACTGCAATGGAGCCTGCTTATCCTGTCCCCTACCTTGGTTCACTTTCTTTGTGGTAACTAGTTTCAGTCTCTGGTGTGTGCAGAATTAGCTGCTCCCAGCCACTGCCACACTAATGATGCAGCAACTGGCCTCTGTCATTTGGCCAAGTGTTACTGCTTCTGATTCTCATTCGGTAATCCTTGTCTCTCTGTCTCTCTCTCTCTCATTCGATGCCTGAGCACTGAGTGCCCACTCTCCCTGCCACCTACACAGTGCCAAGGGCATTACTTACCAAGTGCTGAGTCCCCTTTGCCCCACTGGCTCTCTTATGGGGCTGGGGTGATGCCCTGGGGCAGCCTTGTCTCGATCTCCACTGTGTACTTGCCTCCCCTCAGCTGTTCAGAAACTGACAGCTTCTGAAACACATGTGCCCCTTTAAATATTCCACCCTCTCTCTTCAACAAGCTTTAAATCACCTTTTTAACGAGTTTAATTGACCTCAATTGGGAGCATACGAACATATGAATTAGGAGCTGGAGTAGGCCACTCGGCCCCTCGAGCCTGCTCTGCCATTCAATAAGATCATGGCTGAATTGATTACTCCACATTTCCACCTATCCCCGATAACCTTTCACCCACTTGCTTATCGAGAATCTATCTAGCTCTGCCTTAAAAATATTCAAAGACTCTGTTTAAACTGCCTTTTGAGGAAGAGAATGCCAAAGGCTCACGACCCTCTGAGAGAAAAAATGTCTCCTCATTTCTGTCTTTAAATGGACAAGCCCTTATTTTTACACAGTGACCCCTAGTTCTAGATTCTTCCACAAGGGGAAACATCCTTTCCACATCCACCCCATCAAGACCCTTCAGGATATTATATGTTTCAATTAAGTCGCCTCTTACTCTTCTAAACTCTAGCGGATGCAAGCCTACCCTGTCCAATCTTTCCTCGTAAGCCAGCCCACCCATTCCAGATATTAGTCCAGTAAACCTTCTCTGTGCTGCCTCCAACGTATTTACATGCTTCCTTAAATAAGGAGACCTGTACTGTACACAGTACTCCAGATGTGGTCTCACCAATGACCTGTACAGCTGAAGCATAACTTCCCTACTTTTGTATTCAATTCCCCTTGCAATAAACAATAATATTCAATTAGCTTTCCCAATTATGTGCTGTACCTGCATACTAACCTTTTGTGATTCATGCACTAGGATACCCTTTGCATCTCAGAGCTCTGCAATCTCTCACCATTTAGATAATATACTTAGTTTGTATTCTTCCTACCACAGTGGTGCAGTGATTAGCACTGCAGCCTCACAGCTCCAGAGACCCGGGTTCGATTTTGGGTACTGCCTGTGCGGAGTTTGCAAGTTCTCCCTGTGTCTGTGTGGGTTTTCGCCGGGTGCTCCGGTTTCCTCCCACATCCAAAGACTTGCAGGTGATAGGTAAATTGGCTGTTGTAAATTGCCCCTAGTGTAAGGAGGTGATAGGGAATATGGGATTACTGGAGGGTTAGTATAAATGGGTGGTTGTTGGTCGGCACAGACTCGGTGGGCCGAAGGGCCTGTTTCAGTGCTGTATCTATAAAAAAATAAAATGGACCATTTCACATTTTCCCACATTATACTCCATTTACCAGGTCTTTGCCCATTCACTTAACCTATCTATATCCCTTTGTCCTTATATCCCTATATCCTTACGTCCTCTTCACAACTTACTTTCTTACCTATCTTTGTGTCATCAGCAAATTTAGCAACCATATCTTTGGTCCCTTCATCTAAGTTATTCTGGGGGTTCCTGTCCCACATCCCCACTGCCCTAGTGATTATTGCTGGCGCCAGGAAATTGTCACACTGCCTGGCACTGGTATTTCCGGGGCCCTGTTGCCTCTGTTCCCGTCTTGGCGGTGGCCCCAAAAATTTAGCCTAAAGAGTCGTCAAGGCCCATGCCTAGAACAGGCATTAGGTAACATTCATATGCAAACTGGGGGCCTAATGCTTATCTGAGGCCTCTTCAGCAAAATTGGGCTGTATGGTTTCAACATTCAGCCAAACCAGCATTCTGTAAAGGAGCCATTGCTGCCAACAAAAAACTAAATTTAGAAAATAATACTTCCCTGAATATGGAGCAGAGAGGCTCCCTCCCTCCATCCTGATCACTTTCCCATTTCCCGGTTGCTTCCCGCCCTCCAAATCGTTTACCGTCCCCTCCCCCACTTTTCGAGTCATCTCCTCACTCATGATAGAAACTCCTCTTACTTCTGCCAGATCCCTACCCCGTCTTCCAGGACTTGCCTGAGAGCCACTGTTAGTGACACAGTGAAAAGAAAGACTGACTTGTATTTATATAGCACCTTTCATGACCACTGGACATTTCAAAGCGCTTTACAATCAATGAAGTACTTTTGAAGTGTAGTCACTGATTGCAATGTAGGAAATTATTAGAAAGTGTTGGGTTATTACAGTGGCCCTAAGTTGAAATCCTATTGGTTGGCAAGCTGCCTTGGGACAGCCAGAAGGCATTTAACATAACATAACATTTGCAGCTCACTTGCCTCTTATAACTGAGGATTGAGGTCCAATATTCAGTATACTTTAGCCTACCAGTGCTGGCACCGGGATTGTTCCCTGCATGCAGTTCATGCCTGCATGCTAGCAGAAACCAATTTCTGGGCCTGGAAGATTTTTTTCCAGCTATGGGCATCTAATGCCAATTTTAAATTCACCTTTACTGTCCCTAGCCAAAATCATATGAAGAAATACAGATAAATTAAATCTGTGCCCCCTTGTTCTTGATCCTTCCACCAATGGGAACATTTTTTCCCTATCTATCCTGTCCAGACCCCTCATGATTTTGAACTCCTTTATCCAATCACCTCCCAGCCTTCTCTTCTCCAAGGAAAACAGTCCCAATTTCTCCAATCTATCTACGTAACACTGATCCTTGGGGAACTCCACTACAAACCTCCCTCCAGTCTGAAAAATATGCAATAACCACTACTCTCTGTTATCTGTCACTCAGCCAATTTCGTATCCATGTTGCTGCTGTCCCTTTTATTCCATGAGCTTTGACTTTGCTCACAACTCTGTTGTGCAGCACTTTATCAAATGCTTTTTGGAAGTCCATGTACATCACATCAACTGTATTACCCTGATCAACCTTCTTTGTTATCTCATGAAAAACTCCAGCAGGTTAGTTAAACATGATTTGCCCTTCCCAAATCATTCTTGGCTTTCCATTATTAACTCACATTTGTCCAAGTGACTATCAGTTTTGTCTCGAATTATTGCTTCTAGAAGCTTTCCCACCACCGAGGTTAAATTGGCTGGGCTGTAGTTGCTGGGCTAATCTTTACAATCATTTTTGAACAAGGATGTAACATTTGCAATTTTCCAGTCCTCTGGCACAACCACTGAGTCTAAGGAAAACTGGAAAATTATAGCCAGTGCCTCTGCAATTTCCACTCTCACTTCTCTCAGTATCCTTGGATGCATCTCATCCGTTCCTAGTACCTTATCAACTTTATGTACAGCCAGCCTACCCAATACTGTCTCCTCATCAATTTTATGCCCTTCAAGTATCTGAATTACCTCCTCTTTCACCATGGCCTGTGCAGCATCTTCTTTCTTGGTAAAGACAGATGCAAAGTATACATTTAATACTTCAGCTATTCTCCCTGCCTCTATGCGTAAATCCCCCTTTTGGTCCTTAATCGGTTCCACTTTTCCTTTTACCACTCTTTTACTATTAACATGCCTATAGAAGACTTTTGGATTCCCTTTTATATTAGCTGCTAGCTGCCAGTCTCTTTTCATATTCTCTCTTTGCTTCTCTTATTTGCTTTTTCGCCACCCCTTGGAACCTTCTATATTCAGCCTGGTTCTTATTTATACTATCCACCTGACATCTGTCATAAGCACACTTTTTATTCTTCATCTTCATCTCTATCTCTTTCATCATCCAGGGAGCTCTGGACTTGTTCGCCCCACCTTTCCCCTTCGTGGGAATATACCTTGACTGCGCCTGAAATATCACTTCTTTAAAGGTAGCCCATTCTTCAGTTCCTGTTTTGCCTGCCAACCTTTGATTCCAATTTATCTGGGCCCGATCCATTCTTACTCCATTGAAATTGGCTTTCCCCTAGTTAATAATTCTTACTCTGGATTGTTCCTTGATAAAATTGATAAAGAAATTCATTTCAGAGCAAAATCTCTGCTTTTGTAACAGTATGTACATGTGCCATATTGTGCAAGGTCCTTCCATTGCTATAATAGATGGGCAGGCATCTTGTAATAGTCATCTTGACAACAGAAGATTTGAACATGATAGAAACTATATGGTCTGCAGGTTGAAAATCAGTCCTTGCTGGTTACTTGGTGCAATGAAGACAGCATTCAACAGCCAAATGAAATATTTAAAGGGAAGCTGCAGTAAAAGAAAAGATCTAGATCAAGGCTTTCAACAATATCTAGAAAATGCCATGTTTTAGTCAATCCCGTTAAATGTTAAGCCAAGGACAGGGAAAACCACAGTTTACTAGTTACCATTTTGACATATGAGCCCAGTCTTCAGTTTGAAAATGAACACATACTCAATGGTTATGCTGAATCCAACACCAAACAATAAGGGTTTCTCATGTTCCTTTTATTTATTCTCAGGATGTGGGTGACTCTGGCATGGGCAGCATTTATAGCCCATCACTAATTTTCCTGGCCTCCATTTCAGAGGGCAGTTAAGAGTCAACCCCATTGGTATGGGACTAAAGTCACATATACGCTGGACTGGATAGGTTTACTTCCCTTAAGGTCATTAATGAGGCAGTTGGGTTATTACAGCAACTTGACAACATCTTAGAAACTGGGCCGAATACCACCTTTTTATTTCCAGATTTCTTGAACTGAATTTAATTCTCAATCTGCCATGGTGGGATTTGAACTCATGGTGTTAGAGTTTCCATGCTTTTACACTAGTAATATCAGCGCAATTCGGGAAGCATCGGCCAAATCAATTATAGATCAGTTAACCTGAAATCTGTTGTTGGGAAATTGCTAGAGTTTATAATTAAAGTTAGGGTGACTGGACACCTTGAAAATGTTCAGCTGATCAGAGAGAGACAGTGTGGATTTGTAAGGGGTACTGACTGAATTTTTTGAAGATGTGACTAAGGTAGTAAACAAGGAAATATCTATGATTGTTATTTCTATGGGCATCTAGAAGGCTTTTGATAAAGTGTCTCATAAGAAACTGTTAGCTAAAGTTGAAGCTCATGGACTAGTTAAGAAGTTGATTGAGCAGAAGAAACAGTGTAGGGATAATGTGCAGTACTCTAATTGGTAGGATGTGACTCATGGTGTCCCGTAAGGATCTATGTTGGGGCCTCAACTATTCACTGTATTCGTTAATGACTTAGATGATGGGATAGAAAGCCACACTGGCCAATGACATATAGATAGACGGTTATTGTAGCAATGTCAGTGGAAGCATAAAAGTACAAAGAGATATTGATAGCTTAAGTGAATGGCAAAACTGTGGTAAATGGATTTAAATGCAGGCAAATGTGAGCTCATCTACTTTGGACCTAAAATGGATGAAACATGGTACTTTCTAAATGGTGAAAATCTAGAGACAGTGCAAGTACAAAGAGACTTCGGAGTCCAGGAACTTAGATCATTAAAATGTCATGAACAAGCACAGAAAATAATCAAAACGGCTAATGGAATGCTGGCATTTATACAGACAGGAACAGAATACAAGATGATACAAGTCATGCTTCAGCTATACGAAGCCATGGTTAGACTACACCTGGAGTACTGTGAGCAGATCTGGTCATCACACCCTATGAAGGATATATTGGTCTGGGAGGGAGTGCAGCGTAGATTTACTAAGATGATACCTGGACACCAAGGATTAAGATATGAGGAAGGATTGAACAAACTAGATTGATTTCAGAATTCAGAAGGCTAAGGGTTGATTTAAGCGAAGTATTCAAAATATTAAGGGGAACAAAGATTGGGAGAAACTGTAGTTTGGGAGAAACTATTTTGACTAGTTGGGAAATCTAGGACTGGGGACATAATCTAAAAATTAGAGACATTTCAGGAATGAAATTAGGAAATACTTGTTCACGCAAAGGGTGGTAAAAGTTTGGAATTCTCTTCCACAGCAGAAATTGATGCTAGATCAATTGTTCACTTTAAATCTGAGTTTGATAGACTTTTGTTATCCAAAGCTATTAAGGGATATGGGTCAAAGTCAGGTATACGGAGGTAGGTCTTAGATCAGCCATGATCTCATTGAACGACAGAGCAGGTTCGAGAGGCTGAATGGTCTACTCCTGTTTCCATGTTTCTGTGTTGCTATAAATCAGCACAAAAGTTCAGGGAATTTTAAACGTAAGTGAGTTATGCCCCAAAACACTTGCATTCATGTTTTGCACTTTTATGTTGGGTCAAGACGCAATTTGCCCAGATCAGGTCCCCCACCCCTACAAACCCAGGTCAAAATGATAAGATTCTTCCAATTGTGCTGATTTGGGAAGGCTGTTCAAATTACATTAATTTTCTGAGTGTTTAAGTTTAGTGATACAGCACTGAAACAGGCCCTTTGGCCCACTGAGTCTGTGCTGACCAACAACCATCCATTTATACTAATCCTACATTAATCCCATATTCCCGACCACATCCCTACCATTCTCCTACCACCTACCTACACTAGGGGCAATTTACAATGGCCAATTTACCTATCAACCTGCAAGTCTTTGGCTGTGGGAGGAAACCACACAGTCACAGAGAGAACTTGCAAACTCCGCACAGGCAGTACCCAGAACTGAACCCAGGTTGCTAGAGCTGTGAGGTTGCGGTGCTAACCACTGTGCCACTGTGCCGCCCAAGTGCTAACAGGAACATTTCAAAAAGATTTGCATCTTGAAAAATATTTAATTTCCTAAGCAACTGACCAGTGAATACCAATTAAACTATTAAATGGTTTCATATAGTTTTTAAAGTCATTTTCAGTGACTTTAGATCAGGTTATTCACAGGTGCAGCATCCTTATAAAAAATGCTTATTTGTACTGAAACTCATTTTCAGCTCTACTAATAAAACTGCACCAAGTTCCAATTTTTAAAAACCTCAAGGAATGCTTTTAATGGAAAGGAAAAAAAATAGATTCTATTATGCTGCCCAATTATGTTGGTTAAAGGAAGATTTTAAATTTGTAATTGCACAACGTAATTTTAGCAGAAAGTTGAACTGTAACCTCACCCACACAATGTCAAGTGGATTTTGGGTAAAATTTCCCAATTTTGTCCAAAGCAGAGACTCTATTCCATTTTCTTTGCATTATTGGTGACATAACCACCTTACAATTGTACCCTGAGTATTCAAAATGATGCAAAAATGGGCTGATAGAAGATGATAATATACGGGCTGAAGTATTGTCCAGTTAAATTGCAATAGAAGTAGTGGCAGCATCTTAGACTCTGTCTTGAACACCATGGCTGTAAGTCAGTAATAGAGAGCAATGCATCTCCATTGTTTATTGTGCGTTATGGGAATGTATACCAGAATAGGTTATTCTGACTTTTTAAATTATTTTGGGCAAGTGAAATGAGAATCCATATACTCCAAGTTTTAATTGATGGTTTACGTCAGTGAAAGATTAAAGCCTCATTTGTCCAATACAGCTCTGACTACAACAAATAATAGGTACGTGACGATAGCAGGTTAGTTTAGTTGAGGTCCAATTGGGAACCAGATGATCAGCTCATTGAGCATGACTATCAAATCCTTGGACAAATGTAATTGATTCTATTGCAGTGGACTGCTGTCTCAGGTTGTACCTGCAATCTCTACTGCCATCTAACATTTTGCTGGCATTTTCTAGCTTATAAAATGTAAGAAACCTCCAGTTGAACATGCATAATGAATCCATTGGCACTTTCTTCTGATGTTTAACTACTCATAGAGATAGAGAGATACAGCACTGAAACAGGCCCTTCAGCCCTCTGAGTCTGTGCTGACCAACAACCACCCATTTATACTAATCCTACATTAATCCCATATTCCCCACCACATCCCCACAATTCTCCTACCACCTATCTACACTAAGGGCAATTTACAATGGCCAATTTATCTATCAACCTGCAAGTCTTTGGCTGTGGGAGGAAACCAGAGCACCTGGTGGAAACCCACATGGTCACAGGGAGAATTTGAAAACTCCACACAGGTAGTACCCAGAACTAAACCTGGGTTGCTGGAGCTGTGAGGCTGCAGTGCTAACCACTGTGCTGCCCATACTCTTTACAAACGCTGCCTCAGGTCAAATTTCACTGAGAAATGTCAGACCCACAAACTTAGAAATTGCTGTTGATGATAATGGGCTGAATTTTACCAGCCCTCCGGTGTTGGGGGTTGTGACGGGGGGTCCAGAAAATTATTCCAGGAGAGGGCCGCCACAACCCCCGATGACGGGAAGACCCTACCACATTTTACTGGCAGCAGCAGGACCTTGCTGCGGCCCCCCATTTTACATATGCTAAGCGCTACTTAGCTTACCTGATTATGCATCTTGCTGCTTGCCACTTCTCAGTTCCTCATTTTGCGCTGAACGGACAGCTGTCACGTGCCGTCCCGTTCACGAATGAGAGGAGGCAGCAATCGGACACAGTGCAGGTAAGTCTCTGTATATTGGGGTGTCCAGTCTGCATCCTGGAAAGGAGGTGAGAGGGGGGATGTAATACTAGGGGCAGAGCTCTGTAGGCATGAAGGGAAGTACTCCCCCTCCGTAAATGGTGGCTGCTCTGCGCCATTGTTTGTTTGTGCGTGTGTGTGAAGGAGCAATGACACTCCAATCACCCTGTGCGTGGGAAGGGTGCCAGAAACAGTAGGCGTGTAAAGGTTATCTGGCTGGTGGGGCAATTGATGCAGCTGGTGGAATCTTACTGTTGTCATTCTGTACCACTCTTAGTATGAGCTAAGACGGGCAATGCCATGCCACACCATATAGTTGATGCATGAAAGTACCTGAAGTGCCTGTCAGCAACAATGCCTGCCATGTTAGAAACCTCTGAAAAAGCAAAGGAAACAGCTTTATTTGGCACATGGAGATGGGAATGGCTCTTCCTCGATTGTATGATCGACTTCTCCTGAGGATCCATATGTGCTGCAGGCAAAACCAAAAGGAAGGTGCAAACATCGTAGAGGCCCCTGTCGTGGGCAGCAACCCCCAAGGGAGCTCACCACTATAGGATGCCGCGCAACTACAGGTGCCGCATGACATACCAGCGGATGTCAGAGCACCAGTGTCAGAGTCGACTGTGGATGTCAAGGGAGGTGCTGACACATCTCTGTGCCCTGCTCTGTGATGACCTGCAGCCCATGGGGTTTGGTGGACATCCTGATGCCTGTGGCCCTCATAGTGACAGCAGCTCCTGTGCATGTCACTACATCCGTGGAGACGCACATGAGTATTGCCGGCATGGCAATGATGTTATTGCATACATTGTCATTCCTGAAAGGCCAATGATGAAAAGGGATAAGACATCAGTGGGAAATGCTGACACACATCATTCACACAGAAAAAAAGATATACATGTTAGTGAAAAACATTTAATGAAAAATGTATTTAAATTGTAGTGACACTCGTGCATTCCCTTTTGTGTCAGTGTGTTTTCTTTATACGCTTGCGTGTGCCCCTTTTTGGTGCAACCTCAGTGCTAGCAGCCTAACTGGAGGAAGGCTGCTGATCTGATTGCCCTTTGGCTGTGAATGACTTCGGTAGTCATCCTCTGCGTGCAGGAGGCCCAGAGGGGCCTGGCTGGCTGGGGGAATCCTGCGCCAGTGCAGAACTCTCCTCAGCTGTTGCAGCTGCTGGAGTTTGGATCACAGGCGGAGGGGCAGAGGGGCAGAGAGGCCAGTGTCCACATTGGGATCACCTTGAGGGGGGACCCCAGATGTGTCACGCAGGCTTGCCTCCTCCATCTCAGGGTTCCTTGGAACCCCTCCACTCTCCAGGGAAGGACCAGGGGCAGGGACAATCTCCTTGCCCCTGGTCTCTCTCTCGCCTAGCCAGTGCTGAATGGATGTCATGGCCGTGGCGAGGGTTTGCAGGTCAGCGCATATTAATTGATTCTGGCTCACCAAGAGTGCCGCTGCCACCTCAATGGATGATGCTAGGCACTCATATGCCTGGGACACGGCAGCTGTCATGGCCTGGATGGACACCCCACCGTCCGCTCAAGGCTGCGCATGGCCTGTGGCATCTCCGAGAGTACTTCTGCATCAGCTCCAGCATGCCCTGTGCTGCCAACAGTAGAGGGTCAGCAGTAGCCTGGGGCTCAGCATGGGCCTGACTCTCACAGTTCTCTGACTGTCAGTTGCCTCGGTTGTCTCAGCTTCAGTTAGCTGCTCGGGCATATGTGCGGTGCTCTTACCAGCTTATGATCCAGACTCTAAGGCCGAACGGATACCCACCGAGGTGGCTGTATCTGCGCCAGTGGAAGGTACGTTCGTGTCACGGGACACTGCGTTCTCGGAGGATGACTATTCCTCCAAGGTGTGGGAGGGGTCCAGCGTGGCTGGGGTCAGCTGCGGGGGTCCAGCGTAGCTGGGGTCAGCTGCGAGTGTCCGGCTGGAAGACACAATGGGAAGAGCACACTGTCAGTCCTGATATAGCACATTTCACAGTTACAACAGCATTGCATCACAGAACCGCAATTCCACATTGATCAGTGTTCATATTTATTGGGAGTATGTTCACCATGGTCCCCAATGTCTACTTCACCAAATGGGCGCGTCAACTCAGCTGCTGATATCGCCAGGGCCTCCTCCTCAGCGTCTGTCAACCATCTTATGTCAGCTGCACCTCCACCAATACAGGCGGCCTCCCTAGCATTGCAGGCTCTCTTCTCCTGGAGAAGCAAGGAGGCAGCACAATACATCTCACAAGAGAGTTGGTGGGCACAAAGATGGGGATGCTCGGTTTGCACTACTGAGTGAACCACTCATGTAGGCGCCATTCTCTGAGCAGCAGACAAGGGTAAATTCTATCATACATTTCTCCATTCATGTCACGCCTTTCCTCCCTACCCAACCTCCCTTTCGTCGGCATGGCAGTGGCATACACTCTGTGTGGACACACCCAGTTTCAGTGGTGCCTTGATGTAAAGTTACACTTACTTTTGCTGTTCGCAGCAGGTCATTCATCTGTTTGCAACACTGGACCCAATCTCGGCGGATGGCCCCATGGCTACTGACATCCTGTGCCACCTCCAGCCAGGTTGCCTTGGTCTGGTAGGAGGGCCTCTTCTTGCCATCGCTGGGGAAGAGGACCTCCCGCCTTGCCCGGACAGCCTGGAGGAGAGGGTGCAGGGAGACATCACTGAACCATGATGCCACCCTGGCATGCCCTTCTGTCTCCATAGAGGTAAATTTCTCTTTTCACTGATGGATTGGTCTCTGCAGTCCAACTACTGCTTGCTTCTGTCTCCTCTGTAGCTGCAGGCATAGCTGATATGCTGGCTGCCCATTAAATAGGGTCCCAGCGCATGACCATCAACTGTGCCGACATCCATCACAGCGCCAAATGTCCCGCGCACCCCCACATAATATGGGGGATGGCCGTGCATTGTTGTTATGTTAATGAGCCCCTGCGCGTAATATAGCCGGGGCTCAGCAGCGGTTGATGCACATGGGCATGCCACCAAGTTCCGAGCGTGCAGCCGAGATTTGCGGCACGCTCATAAAATGCAGCCCCATGTGTTCATACAACAGGAATAGCCAACACTCCAGCCAATACTTCCAGAGGGAAAACAAGGCCTGCAGGGACCGTGGTCAGCAACAGGGCTGTAACATTGTAGCCCCGCTCTTCTGTCCTGTGCTCCCTCTGAGCATGGATCCCTCCTGGGAGCAAAGGTCCATGGAATCACTCCTCGCATTCTCTTGTCCTCTATTTTAACAGAAGCATTTAAAATAAATAAGTTCATGCCTGTGTTAAAATTGCAAAAGAATATAATTCAAACAAACACTAAGCATTCGCCCATTAATATCTGCAACTTGCCGATAGTTTTTGGCACACGTCCTATCCTATTGCACATAGCTATTAATGTCACTTGTGTTTCCTTGTCCATTAACTGTTGGATTTGCAAGGGTGCAATTAAAAATTGTATTGCAATGGTTTCCTCTAGGCTCTTTAATGTGTACTGTCCCATTATTATGTCTACCTGTGTATGCCATGTAAATGAATTATAAGTAGAAGCCTCGTGCTGTGTACATAAGAGGTATATCATAAATTTAGGAATTCCACGTTTTTTAAAAATTCTTTCATGGGATGTGAGCATCACTGGCAAGATCAGCATTCCCAGCAGTTCCAATGCACAAAAATATAGGCTTCAATATTCAAAACAATACTGAAACTCTACCTCACACATACAAAAATCCAAGAACACCGATAAACAAAAACTCCAACACTTCCCCACAAAAGTTATGGGGGTAGAAATTTGTTTACGTAGCAGAGAAATATTATTTAGAGGACAACAGTAAGAGACAGGCATGGCTGGAAGTCTCAGTGGAGGTGAGCAACTGGAGTGTGGTCCCGTGTTCATGGATACAGTGTCGAAAGAGGTTCAATGACCTCATCAAGGCTGGAAAAGTGAGTGAAATGCCACAGTCAAGTGCCAACCCCTTCAATCTGTCTTCATAAACTTCTCTTGCACACCACTCCTCAGACCAACACACCTTGCAACTCCACCCACTCCTCTCTCGAGGCACCTCTTCACATCCTCCCTCATCTTATTACTATCTCACACCCATCCCTCACAGTCACCCTCCACAAATGTTGTCATTCCATCCTCAAAACATTCCATTTCACACACTCATAACTCAATTCTATCTTGCCTTGCAAGAGAAAAAAGTGCAGAACACCAGAGAGCGGCAGAGAACCAGGATGATCCTACAGTCGTAGCCACCCTGACCGTTTCAGAGGAGGAGGTGACGGAGATCATCAGGGTGATGGAGTGCTTGGCCAGTGGAGATGGAGAGATGGGAGTTTCCAAAATACCTGGTGAGACTTAGATATCCCACAGCCACATGGCACACAACAATCAACCAGCGAGCAACTGAAATATGATTATCTGCACAATGATGACTTGGGAGGCTGAAGAGTCGGCAGAGGAGGTCATGCACTCTGAGGATGCACAGTCACAGGACTCAGGCATACCCTTCACCAGCTCAGAGACACACACCTTGGTGGGGCCACCAAGACAGGTAGTTGGGTTGTCACATGGTGAAGCACACATCACAAGTGAACAGCAGCAGGTTTGCAGACTGGTACAGTAGGGGAGAGTCCCTGTCAGAGGGCGCAGGACTCTCCAAGCTCTTCTCAGCTGGATGCACATGCTGAGCCTTGGGGGTCATCGACAAAGAAGACTATTCTGGAGCAGCAGCAGAAACAGTGTGAAGTTCTGTTAGAATTTTCAGAGGGATTGTACATGCTTGGAGAGAGATTGAGGAGTCCATGTCCACCATGAATGCCATGATAGAGTCATAGAGTCATTTATGGCACAGAAAGAGGCCATTTGGCCTGTCAAGTTCATGGCGGCTCTCCACAGAACTATGCAGTCTGTCCCACTCCCGGATCGATCCCAGAGCCCTGCAAGTCCGTTTCTCATGATGTCTTGGCCTTCACACTGATGTCTACTTCCATGATAAAAGTGGCCACATGCATTGGGCATCAGGCATGGCAGTCCACCAAGTGCATGCTGGCCCTCACCAGTGGCCTGAACACTCAGTCTGTCAGTTCAAATAGGATGGAGGAAAGCCTCACTTTGGCCATTCAGCAACTCTAGTGCAGCAAAGTGCTCTCTAGCTGTAGACAAGTAGGGAGGTGCGGGTGGGCCATAGAAGGGAAGATGAAGAAAGGACACATGGAAGATAGGATTCCACTCAAGGCATCCCACTCCTGACCCATTGCCCCTGCCCCCTCCTCAGACAGTGCCCCACATGGTGACTCCTATCCCGATGGCTGAATCTGCCCCTGCAACAGGTGCAGGTGGGACTGCGTTTGGCGGGGCCCTCATGGGTTCCAGAATCCAGAGGAGGTTGGCCATGAGCATCCTAGCAATCAGACCAAGAGAACCAGCAGTCTGCTGAAGTCACAGGGTAGCACCACAAAGTAGTAGGAAAAGGAGGAGAAACAACTTGTAGTTTCACAAGGGAAATCACTTGGGCTTCTCAAAGTCTGTTAATGTCCATTTCTATTGTCAATGTTCAAGTCTCCATTGTCCAGTTACTAAAGGGAGATCCTGCTTGACAAATATATTAGAGTTTTTTGAGGATGTGACTAGTAGGGTAGATAAAGAGGAACCAGTAGATGTAGTATACCTGGAATTTCAAAAGGCATTCGATAATGTGCCACATAAAAGATTAATAGGCAAGATAAGGGCTCATGGTGTTGGGGGTAATATATTAGCGTGGATAGAGGATTGGTTAACAGACAAGAAGCAGAGAGTAGGCATAAATGGGGCATTTTCAAGTTGGCAGGCAGTTAATAGTGGGGTGTTGCAAGGATCAGTGCTGGGGCCTCAGCTATTCTATATTAATGACTTGGATGAATGGACAGAGAGTAATGTATCTAAGTTTGCTGATGATACAAAGCTCGGTGGAAAGGTAAGCTGCGGGGAGGATGTAGAGAGGCTGCAAAGAGATATAGACAGACTAAGTGAGTGGGCAACTAGATGGCAAATGGAGTATAATGTAGGGAAGTGTGAAGTTGTTTACTTTGGTTGTAAAAATAGAAAAGCAGAATATGTTTTAAAAGGTATGAAACTGGTAAGTGTTGATGTTCAGAGAGACTTGTGAGTACTTGTACAAGGAACACACAAAGTTAACATGCAGGTGCAGCAGGCTATTAGGAAGGTAAATGGCATGTTGGCCTTTATTGCAAGGGGATTGGAGTACAGGAATAAAGAAGTCTTATTAAATTGTATAGGACTTTGGTGAGACCGCATCTGGAATACTGAGTGCAGTTTTGGTCTCCACATTTAAGAAAGGATATACTTGCACTGGAGGCAGTGCAGCGAAGATTTACTAAATTGGTCCCTGGGATGAGGGGGTTGTCCTATGATGAGAGGCTGAGTAAATTGGGCCTATATTCTCTGGAGTTTAGAAGAATGAGAGGTAATCTAATTGAGACATACAA
Source organism: Heterodontus francisci (assembly GCF_036365525.1). Classification (NCBI taxonomy): domain Eukaryota; kingdom Metazoa; phylum Chordata; class Chondrichthyes; order Heterodontiformes; family Heterodontidae; genus Heterodontus; species Heterodontus francisci. The sequence goes on from NC_090376.1 coordinate 112,717,288, forward strand.
GATTCTGAAGGGGCTTGATAGGGTAGAAGCTGAGAGATTGTTCAAACTGTTCAGGGAATCTAGAACACGGGGACACAATCTCAGGACTGAGATGAGGAGAAATTACTTCACTCAAGGGATTGTGAATCTTTGGAATTCTCTACCCCAGAGGGTTGTGGATGCTCCATCAGTGAATACATTTAAGGCTGAGATAGATAGTTTTCTGGTCTCGCAGGAAATCAAGGGATATAGGGAGGGGGCAGGAAAGTGGAATTGAAGCCATGATCGTACTGAATGGTGGAGCAGGCTCGATGGGCCATATGCTCTACTTCTGCTCCTAGTTCTTGTGTTCAGTCATCTCCATTGTTACCTCTTGCCTTCCCAGTGGCCATCAGCCTTGAGGAAAATGGTATAGCAATTGTAGAAGACGAGCAATGGGTGTCACTGAGATAAAGGATTATTGACTGTTTTGTGTTGGTGTGGCGGGGGGGGGGGTGTTGTGGTGTGGGGGGCAGGGGAGTGGGTTCAGCATTGGTGTACCATATGGCTACAAATCTGTAAATTCTTGAGTTAGCTGATTTGTTTCTGTATAAATCCACCTAGGGCATCTCTGGCAGCTTGGTGAGTGGCTGCAGGGAACCTTGCCACATCAGGTTCCTCCTCCTCCTCCTCCTGCTCCTCCTCTTTCTCTTCCTCCTCCTCCTTCAAATATGCAAGGTGATCCTCACCTTCCTCCTCCTGTAGCGCTATGTTGTGTAAGGCACAGAAGACCACTATCATTCTAGACACCCTTGTTGATGTATACTGAAGGGTGCTCCCAGATCTGTCCAGACACCTGAATCACATCTGCAGAAACTCAATGACTTGTTCAATGACCACTCCTGTGTTCATGTGGCTTCTGCTATACCTTTCCTGTGCATCAACTGTAGGGCACCTCACAGTTGTCAGCAGCCACAAGGGTAACCCTTGTTTCCAAGGAGACATCCACTTGCTCTGCTTGGAGGTGGAAATATCTGTGGGACACTGGATTGACACAGATTTAAGGCATCATGGCAGTTTCCTGGGTGTCTTGCACAGACATGCATGATTATCTATGGGTGCTTACATGCAAGCTAAACATAGATCACGTGCAATCTCTTTTAATTAACGAATACCACTGGTTGATCTGAGGGCACCTTGATTGCCATATGTTTGCCAACTATAACTCCCTGGACCTGTGGGAATCCAGCTATTGCAGAAAATCCAAGGGCCCTCTTATTCTAATTGGTCTCATTAGTTGACGTAATTGGTGGCTCTGGCAAACATGGTATTGGTCGGCTGGGGAATACACTTGTGCACAGCAGATTGTAAGATCCTGCTGATATCACCAGCAGATCCCTTGAAGGAGCTGGAGGCAAGGAAAGTCAGGGCTGTGGTGGCTTTGCTGGCTGCTCACAGTGCGTGCCCACCTGGTCCACTTGGAAGGTGGTCTTGTTCCAGGAGGCTGCAGATGTCAGCAACAGCCTGGCATAAAAGTCTGAACCTCCAGAGGCACTGTTGTTCAGTCATGTCCAGACAGATGATCCTCTGGGCGGAATTTTTCATTGAACGAGAGGCTCCGTCCACCGGCTGAAAAGTTGGTGGCGAGTCTTCCTCCGCTGGTCCTGGGGAGCCAGGCTGGGATTTTTTGCCCTCCTTGAGGCAGGCAGTCCTGCCTAATAGAATTGCCTGCCAAACAGCGGGCCGACAGCTCTCAGTCCCAACAGCGCCACTGCGAGCAGTGGCCACTGCTGGGACTACACCTAGCCATTGCAAGCAAGATGAAGGATGGCCCCAGAACTAAGGTAAGCTTTTAGGCCCTCGCTGGGGACAATCAGTTGGGCCCTGGCAAGGGAAGGGGGGTTTGGTTAGGTGGGGGTCGGGGGGGACTGTTGTGTGTTGGTGGCGGTTGGGGCTTCAGGGGTGGTCCTCTGGAGAGCACAGGGTGCCCAATCAGGAGGACCCCCAACCAGCCCGCAAGAAGGCCATCTGGTTTCACCAGGCAGGCTTTTTGAGGCCTCAGCCACCCGCTAGCCAAGGATAAAATATCCGCCCGTTGGGCAGAGGCCCTTGAGTGCCAGTTAATTGGCCACTTAAGAGCTTTGATTGGGCTGGGGCGGGCGGGCCGTTTCTCGCCGCTGCCATCCCCTTGTAACATTGAAGTGAGGGTGGGAGGATGTCGGGAACGTCTCCCCGCCTCCCACTCAATTTGAAGCCCCCCCCAACCCCGCCACCAACCCGCTCGTTTGGGGGAGTAAAATTCCGGCCTCTGTATGTATATGCTGTGTTGAGAGTATCTCCTACAGCTGGAGCTCTGTATTCATTCCCTCTGAGTTGTGGAATAGCAGGTGGCTGAGCAGAATGCAGCTGCTGCTCCTGCAGGTGTTACTCCTGCTGCTGCTAGTGTTACTGCTCCTCTTGATCCTTATCAGAGTTCCAAGGCTCACAGCTGGGAAGTGCAGATCAAAGTCAAAAAAGTCCAAGGTAGGAGAAATGACCTTGAAAGCAGTAAAAGTGCTTTCAGCACAAGTCCTGTGAGCAAAAACTTGTCACTTCGGCAAAGAAGCAGCTGTCATATTTTAATATTTATAAGCTTTCCAGGCTGTAAATTTCACAGCTCCGTCAATCCCCGCTGTGCGCTTGCTTTTTTGATCCTGGAGAGTTTCAGACAGCCCGGCAAACCTTGCAGTTAAAACCAAAATCCAGGGCGAAATCCTCAGTCAATTGGCTTTTTACATATTTCAATCACAGACCCATTGGTTTCACGGTGGTTTCCCACACACTTCAAAACATGCCTCAGTTAAGTGTGCAAGTTGCTGGTTGCTGCCAGCTTCATGACATGCCGGCATTTTTTGATGTTTTCGCCCCTGCATGTAATGACCACTGGAAGTTAAAATTTACCCCTTAATTTCTGGTGTAATTAAGAGGCAGTCATTTCCATTGTTCCTGGAAAGTATAAAACAGCAACATGCAAACAAAAGAGCCAGCAGGGGTTTTGCAGATTTGATGAAAGGAGCTGGATTAGGCCCAGATAGAACATTCTAAATGTGGAAGACGTTACCCTGAGATTCTCCCAGATTCTCCCATACTTCCCAAGACACAGCAGAGACCCAAATTAAATCTAATTATACTGTGTCTCTACCATATTTTGGAGGCTTATGCCAGTCTCCAGTCAATAGAAGAACCCCTCCCCTAAAAATTCAAGGCCATTCTGTTACAGTTAAATTTTCTAGCGGGATTAAAACTGAGTCCAAAAATGAATTATTGCTATAGTAATGTACATTTGTTGACTTCAGAATTTGACCGACTAATTTATTGGATCCAATTCCAATAATGGGATAAATTGGCATTTTTCGTTCATCAGCAATACAATTATATCACAACAAGCAGAGTGGTGATAACACCATGGATCTTCATTTTTCTGCCTGATTGATAAAATTAAGTATGCCAATTGCCACCTTGATCCTCAAAAGGTCCTTCGTATTATTTTCTCTCTGACCATGCATTCACCCACTTCTGGCTTTAACTTTATCCCCTTCTTTTGTCCACATCCACTGTATTTTACTCCCAAACCGGTAATGCTTTCTGCAGATGAAGAATACTACACAGGGTATTTTCCAACTCCATGTTGCCGGTGAGGAACTTTGCTTTCTGGCATCAGAAATCTGACCATGCACCATACATTTTTATGATTCTATGACTATTTAATTGATGGTTGGGAAATTACACACAGTATGCACCTGACTTTCCAATATGTGCTCCAAGTGAGAAAGAATCCCTGTAGCAGTGTAGCTAGTTGTTGGTTTTGCACTTACCTACATACAGCCCACATTCCTATTTCATATGAAGCAGCTGTATAAATGAGATGTTTCCCAGATTTGTGGGCCTCATAATTAAAAGTAATACTCATGCAATACTGCGGCCTTCATTTTGCACCCAAGCCTGATTCCCTGATACCCACTTCTGCTGTGCAAAGTAAGAGTCTCAGAAATAAATTATTCAACTTGGTGATTGCATTAATGGGAGAATCATTTTAGGGAGTGAAACAGTGCAGAACAACAACAACAACTTATATTTATACAGCACCTTTAAAGTAGTAAAATATCCCCAGCGCTTCACAGCAGCATTATAAAACAAAGTATGACACCGAGTCATATAAGGAGATATTAGGTCAGATGACCAACAGCTTGGTAAAAGAGGCAAGTCTTAAGAAGTGTCTTAAAGGAGGAAAGTGAGGTAGAGACGCGGAAAGTGAGGTAGAGTGAGGAGAGCTGTAGGGACGGTATTCCAGAGCTTGGGGCCTAGGCAACTGAAGGTGCAGTCTCCAATAGTGGAGCGATTAAAATTGGCGATGCACAAAAGGCCAGAATTAGAGGAGCACAGATATTCTGGAGGTTTGTGGGGATGGAGGAGATTACAGAGATAGGGAAGAGTGAGGCCATGGAGGAATTTGAAAACAAGCATGAGAATTTTAAAATCAAGACTTCGCTTGACCGGAGCCAATGTAGGTGAGCAAGCATAGGGGTAATAGGGGAACATGACTTGGTGTGAGTTAAGACACGCACAGCAGAGTTTTGGATGATCTCAAGCCTACGGAGAGTAGAATGTGGGAGACCAGCCAGTTGTACATTGGAATAGTCAAGTCTAGAGGTAACGAAGGACAGCTCTCTTTTGTTTCTTTTAACATCGCATCCCGCACAACCAATGCAATGCCATTTATGAGATGTCAACATATCAGATATCCCCCCACATATAATGATAAACAGTGGGAAGAAAAAAATAATTCTAACTATTTTGCAGGGTACAGAAAGGCCTCACTGATAATGATTAGGAAAAACGAAGAAGCCAAGTAGATTAGTAACATGTGCATACTGTTTTATCTCTGTGCGCAAGTTTGTTTGTGAATGTAATGTGATTCATGTATTTGTGCATGCTTGGCTGTATGCTCAGAATTGTTTTGCCTGAAGGCAGATAGTGTTGGGTAAACAAAAGATCTCTTATTGCACTTTCACCCTGTCAGTCAACAATCTCTGCTACTTCCTGTAAACAACCACATCTTAAATATATAATTAATTATACTGTGTTATTCTAGCTTTTGTAGTTTAAAAAAACATTCACACAGTAAGAGGAGAAAACAACATTCATTACTCCACACCTTGTCAGAACTGCCAGTCGGCCAATTGAGCTTGCTAAATTTGTGGCATTCCTGATTTTTGGGTCATTCAAATAAATCAGGACAATCAGGATTTTGACACTAAACCAGGTAAGGAGATGTTAGAAACAAAAACAGAATATGTTGGAAATACTCAGCAGGACTGGCAGCATCTGTGGACAGGGAAACAGAGTTAATGTTTCAGGTCGATGACCTTTCATCAGGAGATATTAGGATTGGTGACCAAAATTATTTTCAAAGAAGTAGATTTTAAGGAGCGCCTTAAAAGAGGAGAAAAGGGTACAGTGGAGGAACAGCTTAGGGAGGGAATTCCAGAGTTTAGGGCATTGGCAGCTAATGGCACAGTTACCAATGGTGGAGTGATTAAAATAGGGATGAACAAAAAGCCAAAATTGTAGGAGTGCAGAGATTTCAGGGGGATTGCAGGGCTTGAGGAAATTACAGCGATAAGGAAGGGCAAGGCCATGGATGGTTCTGAAAATAAGGGTAAACATTTTAAAATTGAAACTTTGCTGACAGGGAACCAAATGTAGGTCAGCGAGTACAGGGGTGATTTGTGAATGAGACTTGGTGCGAGATAGGAGACAGGCAGTAGAGTTTTGAATGAGATACAGTTGATGGACATGAGACCGGCCAAGAAAGCATTGGAATAGTCAATTCTAGAAGTAAAATAACAATGGTAAGGGTTTCAACGGAAGATGAGCTGTGGTGGGGGTTGGTGGGATGGAGTCAGACAATGTTGCGAAGGTGGAAGTAAGTGGTCTTGGTGATGGAATGGATAGAACATAAGATTATAAGATATAGGAGCAGGAGTAGGCCATTCAGCCCTTCTAGCCTGCTCCACCATTCAATGCAATCATGGCTGACCTTGTACCACAACTTCACCTTCCTGCACAATCCCTTGGTTCCCTTAGTATCCAAAAATCTATTGATCTTTGCCTTGAATATACTCAATGACTGAATATCCACAGCTGTCTGGGGTAGAGAATTTCAAAGAGTCATAACCCTTTGAGTGAAGAAATTTCTCCTCATCTCAGTCCTAAATGGCTGACCCCTTATTCTGAAACTGAGACCCCAAGCCTAGCCAAGGGAAACATCCTGCCAATATCTACCCTGTCAAGCCCCTTAAGAAATTTATATGTTTCAATTGCTTGCTGTAGCTGCATGTTAACTTTCTGTGGTTTCTGTACAATGACACCCAGGTCCTCTGATACCAACATTTCCTAATTTCATACCACTCAAATAATATTCTGCTTTCTATTTTTCCTAACAAAGAGGATGGGGGCCAGAAGCTCATGTCGGGTTCAAATAGAATGCCAAGGTTGAGAATAGTCTGGTTCAGCCTCAGACACTGGTCAGGGAGAGGAATGGAGTCAGTGGCTAGGGAACAGAGTTTGTAACTTTGTCACTGAATACCTTCAAGCAAGACCTGGACTTGTATCTGGTGGGGGTGGAGATCACCTCGTGCAAAATGTAAATACTGTATATCATTAATCAGGGCTAGAGTGCTCTCCAGGATTAGATTTGTTTTCCTTCTGGGGCAGAGAGGAATTTTCCAGATTTTATTTGCCCTAATTGGGCTGTTGTTTTGTGTCTCCCAGGAGATCACATGGTTTTGGGTGGGGTTGAGCATGCACAAGGTATTACAATTGTATGAGGCAGCCTAAATAGGCCAGAGGGACTTTTCCTGTTCACTGTATGTTTGGATATACAAATAGAACCAAGCCTTATTATATAGACAGCTTTACATAGGACACATAACCACTTGTGATAAACAATTTACATTATCTTTGGCTTCAAAGGATAAAATCCAATTTCCTGTAAACAACATTGTAAAAGTTTGGTCATTCAGGTATCTGAACCAGCAACCAAGCCCTGTTAACATTTGACTGAAGTATATTCAATGACTCAATTGGGCGGCACAGTGGCGCAGTGGTTAGCACTGCAGCCTCACAGCTCCAGGAACCCGGGTTCGATTCTGGGTACTGCCTGTGCGGAGTTTGCAAGTTCTCCCTGTGTCTGCGTGGGTTTCCTCCGGGTGCTCCGGTTTCCTCCCACACGCCAAAGACTTGCATGTTGATAGGTTAATTGGCCATCATACATTGCCCCTAGTATAGGTAGGTGGTAGGGAAATATATAGGGACAGGTGGGGATGTGATAGGAATACGGGATTAGTGTAGGATTAGTATAAATGGGTGGTTGATGGTCGGCACAGACTCGGTGGGCCGAAGGGCCTGTTAAAGTGCTGTATCTCTAAACTAAACTAAACTCATGAATCTGTAGTCGTAACTCTTGTCTATCAGCAGTCCTCCTTATCTATGGCACAAGATTGTTCATTTCTCATTCTAACTCCACATTCATGTAAAGGAATTGGGCCTACTGTTTCTCCAACCTATTGCTTTAAAAAAAAATCATTCAAAAGATATGAGCATTGCTGGCAAGGCCAGCATTTATTGCCCATCCCTAATTGCCCTTGAGAAATTGGTGGTGAGCTGTCTTCTTGAATACAACTGAGTGGCCTGCTAGGCCATTACAGAGGGCCAGCCACATTGTTGTGGGTCTGGAGTCACATATGGGTCAGACCAGGTAAAAGTCACTTGATTTCCTTCTCTAAAGGACATCAGTGAACCAGATGGGTTTTTATGAGATTTTTGAGAGTAACTTTCTAATTCCAGATTTATTTAATTAACTGAGTTTAAATTCCCTATTGGCTATGGTGGGATTTAAGTTCGTATCTCGGGAACATGAATCCAGGCCCCTGTATTACTGTTCCAGTAACATAACCATTATGCTACCATACCCCATGTAGTATAACCATGGTCTGATTCCATGGTTCCCATACATAATTTGTCCCAATCCTTTGTTCCTAATAGCCACAGATGATTTTGTTCACATGTAAACAATCATAATCCTGCACATCATCTGTTCCTTAAATTTATGTATAGATTTTTCCACTCAATTCCTTTGCGGCAAAATCCACTTTTGACAAATAAGTGCCCCACTTGACAACAATTTTCAATTAGAATCCTAATCAGTTGATATAATTAGATGGTTTAAGTTACAATGCAAATCTTTCCAAGGAAGTTAAATGCTGGGGGCAGCCTGATCCCTCCAATAGACCTTAAGAAAATACAAGTTTCCCTGTTCGACCTTGAGAGAAATCATACATTACCCAAGCCTAAGCAGAGAGCAAAATCACTCCCATATCATAATAAACACATAGCAACAGAAATGCTAATTCATCTCTAACATATTTTGGGCATGAAATTAGCAGTTGGGGAAGATTTCAGGTTGCAATGTCTCATGCCCAATCTCCTCTGGAAGTGCGCATGTCCCAGTATTGGAAGTGGGTGACCACCTGAAAAAGGACCCCAGCTGAAATTGGTGTACATATTGGTGGAGTCAGTGCTGTGCAAACTCCATCTAGTTATATCAAAACTTGAGCACCCCAACCAGAGAACCTTAGGTCACTCAAGAAATAGCCAGAAAACGTTTTGAAAAGTGGCATTCCTGTGGATCCAGGAGGATCAGGAATGTTCCCCCTAGCTTCAGAGTAATACTGCAGGCCACTGCTGGTCTTTGCTCGCAACCCCAATCCACTCCATCTTCCCCTCACCACGCCCCCCCTCCCCCCAAACCTACCCCCACCAACCTATCTGCGGCTGGTTCAGCATTGAAGCCAGCCATAATTCCTAAGGCCGCATCTGTTAATTAGCCTGATCAATGTCCCCAGCTCCCTTGTTTCATTCAATTAAGGGCCAATACTGAACTTGGCTCAGGTATCTCGCCAACATCTTTGCCTGTATGTTCCACTTGCAGCACTCAAATTCACGCTGCAAACCAGTGCAAGTTGAATTTACCCCCATAGGGTTCTGAAACCAAATATAAAATAGTTACTCATTACATCTGAAAACATTTTTGTGAACTTTCATCTTTTTCAGCATCTCACTCTCTCTCATTCCTGGGGTTCCTATACTTCTGCTCAACCTTCATTGCTATGCATTTCTGTGCCCCAGAATGCTGTTCCTTTATTTAGCCTCTTCACCAATACAATCTCCCTTTGCTCTTGCCTACGCTGCCATCCTCCTGCACACATCTATAGGGAAGATTGCTTCACAATGATTCATCTAACCTGGTAACACTCTTCGCTGAGAACTTCCCACCTCCAAAAACAGCCTGGAACTGTGCTGCCAATGCCAAGAGTGTCCAATTATTTTCATTCCGCGTGAGCAATCATCTTGAGAGATCAGAGAATGTTATATAATGTTTATGTTCAAAATATCAGCAAATTGTCAACTGTTGTAAGGGATTGGCTAGTATTATCAGTTTTTGTTATATAGTAATGGGGAAATTAGAAAGCAATATGGTCATTGTTTTTTCCATCTGGTTATCTTTGAGTGAATTGTCAGAAAGTGGCTTTATTGAATTAATTACTTTTTGAAGTGCAGTGACTGTTGTCACATAGACAAATGTTGCATAGCATTATGTCATCAGTGGCCTAGACACAGCGATGAGATGAATGACAACTCAAGCAATTTTTAGAAAGTAATAGTTTCAGGACAAATGTTTTCCAGGACAACAGGAGGATTACCTACTCATCTCATCTGCACTGAGGTTGATATCCAGCTTCACTTACAAAGAAGGTCCTTCCCTCTGGCAAGAGCACAGGAAGGAGGGGACAGCCCTGTTAATACTCAATGAGGGTTAATTGACTTCAGCGCTTGGCAGCAGTCAGGAGGGAGGGCAGAAGTGCAGCACGAGGAGGGGGTGGGCTAGGCTCTGGCATGTGCATTGTTTTTATTGCTTTTCAGTGGATGTGGAATTTGAGCTAATATGAATTTCAGTGGAATTTGCTTTATATCCCACACACCAACTGCACAAGCTGTAAATATTTATTGAAACAGCTTTGCAAACCTCTATCATGTCGCCCCTCCACCTCCATCGTTCCAGTGAAAACAATCTGAGTTTATCCAACCTCTCCTCATAGCTAATGCCCTCCAGACCAGGCAACATCCTGGTAAACCTCTTCTGTTTACAAAGTTATGAGCAGCATGGACAGAGTGGATAGTCACAAGCTTTTTCCCAGGGTAGAAGAGTCAGTTACTTGGGGACATAGGTTTAAGGTGCGAGGGGCAAAGTTTAGAGGGGATGTGCGAGGCAAGTTCTTTACACAGAGGGTGGTGAGTGCCTGGAACTTGCTGCCAGGGGAGGTAGTGGAAGCAGATACGATAGCGACGTTAAAGAGACATCTTGACAAACATATGAATAGGAAGGGAATAGAGGGATATGGGTCCCGGAAGTCCAGAAGGTGTTAGTTTAGGCAGGCATCAAGATCGGCGTAGGTTTGGAGGGCCAAATGGCCTGCTCCTGTGCTGTACTGTTCTTTGTTCTTTGTTTTACCCTCTCCAAAGCCTCCACGTCCTTCTGGTAGTGTGGCGACCAGAATTGCACACAATATTCTAAGTGTAGCCTAACAAAAGTTCTGTACAGCTGCAGCATGACTTGCCAATTTTTATACTCTATGCCCTGACCGATGAAGGCAAGCATGCCATATGCCTTCTTGACTACCTTATCCACCTGCGTTGCCACTTTCAGTGACCTGTGGACCTGTACGCCCAGATCTCTCTGCCTGTCAATACTCCTAAGGGTTCTGCCATTTACTGTATACTTCCCACCTGCATTAGACCTTTCAAAATGCATTACCTCACATTTATCCGGATTAAACTCCATCTGCCATTTCTCCGCCCAAGTCTCCAACCGATCTATATTCTGCTGTATCCTCTGACAATCCTCATCACTATCCGCAACTCCACCAACCTTTGTGTCGTCCGTAAACTTACTAATCAGACCAGCTACATTTTCCTCCAAATCATTTATATATACTGCAAACAGCAAAGGTCCCAGCACTGATCCCTGCGGAACACCACTAGGCACATCCCTCCATTCAGAAAAGCACCCTTCCACTGCTACCCTCTGTCTTCTATGACTGAGCCAGTTCTGTATCCATCTTGCCAGCTCACCACTGATCCCGTGTGACTTCACCTTTTGTACAAGTCTGCTATGAGGGACCTTGTCAAAGGCTTTACTGAAGTCCATATAGATAACATCCACTGCCCTTCCTTCATCAATCATCTTTGTCACTTCCTCAAAAAACTCAATTAAATTAGTGAGACACGACCTCCCCTTCACAAAATCACGCTGCCTCTCGCTAATAAGTTAGTTTGTTTCCAAATGGGAGTAAATCCTGTCCCGAAGAATCCTCTCTAATAATTTCCCTACCACTGATGTAAGGCTCACCAGCCTATAATTTCCTGGATTATCCTTGCTACCCTTCAAATAAAGGAACTTAATTGGCTATTCTCCAGTCCTCTGGGACCTCACCTGTAGCCAATGAGGATGCAAAGATTTCTGTCAAGGCCACAGCAATTTCTTCCCTTGCCTCCCTCAGTATTCTGGGGTAGATCCCATCAGGCCCTGGGGACTTATCTACCTTAATGCTTTGCAAGACACCCAACACCTCCTCCTTTTTGATAATGAGATGACTGAGACTATCTACACTCCCTTTCCGAGGCTCTTCATCCACCAAATCCTTCTCTTTGGTGAATACTGATGCAAAGTACTCATTTAGTACCTCGCCCATTTCCTCTGGCTCCACACATAGATTCCCTTCTCTGTCCTTGAGCGGGCCAACCCTTTCCCTAGTTACCATCTTGCTCTTTATTTACATATAAAAAGCCTTGGTATTTTCCTTAATCCTGTTTGCCAATGTCTTTTCATGACCCCTTTTAGCCCTCCTGACTCCTTGCTTAAGTTCCTTCCTACTGTCTTTATATTCCTCAAGGGATTCGTCTGTTCCTAGCCTTCCAGCCCTTACGAATGCTTCCTTTTTCTTTTTGACTAGGCTCACAATATCCCGCGTTATCCAAGGTTCCCAAAACTTGCCACACTTATCCTTCATCCTCACAGGAATATGCTGGTCCTGGGTACTAATCAACTGACGTTTGAAAGACTCCCATATGTCAGATGTTGATTTACCCTCAAACAGCTGCCCCCCAATCTAAATTCTTCAGTTCCTGCCTAATATTGTTATAATTAGCCTTCCCCCAATTTAGCACTTTCACCCGAGGACTACTCTTATCCTTATCCACAAGTACCTTAAAACTTTTGGAATTATGGTCACTGTTCCCGAAATGCTCCCCTACTAAAACTTCAACCACCTGGCCGGGCTCATTCCCCAATACCAGCTCCAGTACGGCCCCATCCCTAGTTGGACTATCTACAAATTGTTTCAAGAAGCCCTCCTGGATGCTCCTTACAAATTCTGCCCCATCCAAGCCCCTAGCACTAAGTGAGTCCCAGTCAATTTAGGGGAAGTTAAAATCACCCACCACTACAACCCTGTTACCTTTACATCTTTCCAAAATCTGTCTACATATCTGCTCCTCTACCTCCCGCTGGCTGTTGGGAGCCCTATAGAAAACCCCCAACATTGTGACTGCACCCTTCCTATTCCTGAGCTCCACCCATATTGCCTCGCTGCATGACCCCTCCGAGGTGTCCTCCCGCAGTACAGCTGTGATATTCTCCTTAACCAGTAAGCAACTCCCCCACCCCTTTTACATCCCCCTCTATCCCTCCTGAAGCTTCGAAATCCTGGAACATTTAGCTGCCAATCCTGTCCTTCCCTCAACCAAGTCTCTGTAATAGCAACAACATCGTAGTCCCAAGTACTAATCCAAGCTCTCAGTTCATCTGCCTTACCTGTTATACTTCTCGCATTGAAACAAATGCACTTCAGACCACCAGTCCCACTGTGCTCTGCAACATCTCCCTGCCTGCTCTTCCTCTTAGTCTTACTGGCCTTATTTACTAGTACCCCCTCATTTATTTCACTTGCTGTCCTACTGTTCTGGTTCCCACCCTCCTGCCACACTAGTTTAAACCCTCCCAAGTGACACTAGGAAACCTCGCAGCCAGGATATTTGTGCCCCTCCAGTTTAGATGCAACCCGTCCTTCTTGTACAGGTCCCATCTGTCCCTGTAGAGATCCCAATGGTCCAGATATCTGAAACCCTCCCTTCTACACCAGCTGTTCAGCCACGTGTTTAGCTGCACTATCTTCCTATTTCTAGCCTCACTGGCACATGGCACAGGGAGTAAACCCGAGATTACAACCCTAGAGGTCCTGTCTTTTAACTTTCTACCCAACTCCCTAAACTCCCCCTGCAGGACCTCGTCACTCTTCCTGCCTATGTCGTTGGTACCGATGTGTACCACAACCTCTGGCTGTTCACCCTCCCCCTTCAGAATGCCCCCTGTCCGTTCAGAGACATCCTTGACCCTGGCACCATGGAGGCAACATACCATCCTGGAGTCTCTTTCACATCCACAGAAGCGCCTATCTGTGCCCCTGATTGTAGAGTCCCCTGTAACTATTGCTCTTTTGTGCTTTGTCCCTCCCTGCTGAAGAACAGTGCCAACCATGGTGCCACTGCTCTGGCTGCTGCTGTTTTCCCCTGATAGGCCACCCCCCCCAACTTGAATACCCCAAGTATTCAAAACGGTATACTTGTTAGAGAGGGGATAGCCACAGGGGATTCCTGCACTGACTGCCTGCCCCTTCTGGCGGTCACCCATCTATCTGCCTGCAAGTTGGGTGTAACCACTTCTCTAAAACTCTTGTCTATGACACTTTCTGCCACCTGCATGCTCCTATGTGCATCCAGTTGCTGTTCCAACCGATCCATGCGGTCTGTGAGGACAAATGTTTGTTTTAGGGCCTTCTTCCTTCTTTGGCCTCCTTATCTCGAGAGACAATGGAGGTGGTCAGTGGTGTGTGGAGCAGCACCTGGAGTGGCTATAAAGGCCAATTCTAGAGTGACAGGCTCTTCCACAGGTGCTGCAGAAAAATGTGTTTCTCGGGGCTATTTTACAGTTGGCTCTCCCCTTGCGCTTCTGTCTTTTTTCCTGCCAACTGCTAAGTCTCTTCGACTCACTACACTTTAGCCCCGCCTTTATGGCTGCCCGCCAGCTCTGGCGAACGCTGGCAACTGACTCCCACGACTTGTGTTCAATGTCACAGGACTTCATGTCGCGTTTGCAGACGTCTTTAAAGCGGAGACATGGACGGCCGGTAGGTCTGATACCAGTGGCGAGCTCGCTGTACAATGTGTCTTTGGGGATCCTGCCATCTTCCATGCGGCTCACATGGCCAAGCCATCTCAAGCGCCGCTGACTCAGTAATGTGTATAAGTTGGGGGTGTTGGCCGCCTCGAGGACTTCTGTGTTGGAGATACGGTCCTGCCACCTGATGCCAAGTATTCTCCGGAGGCAGCAAAGATGGAATGAATTGAGACATCGCTCTTGGCTGACATACGTTGTCCAGGCCTCGCTGCCATAGAGCAAGGTACTGAGGACACAGGCTTGATACACTCGTACTTTTGTGTTCCGTGTCAGTGCGCCATTTTCCCACACTCTCTTGGCCAGTCTGGACATAGCAGTGGAAGCCTTTCCCATGCGCTTGTTGATTTCTGCATCGAGAGACAGGTTACTGGTGATAGTTGAGCCTAGGTAGGTGAACTCTTGAACCACTTCCAGAGCATGGTCGCCAATATTGATGGATGGAGCATTTCTGACGTCCTGTCCCATGATGTTCGTTTTCTTGAGGCTGATGGTTAGGCCAAATTCGTTGCAGGCAGCCGCAAACCTGTCGATGAGACTCTGCAGACACTCTTCAGTGTGAGATGTTAAAGCAGCATCGTCAGCATCGACCCTAAATAAACTTTATTGCCAATGCAAAATGCACCCCCCCAACCTCATTGCCTTTGCTCTTCGACCCCTTCCCATGATCCCCACAGCCAATACAAGGTGTCTTCACTGCTCCCCCCCCCCGGCCCTGATAATTTCAGTCCACCCCCCTTCCCACCAGTGTCAAGTCTCAGATCTCCGAAAGGAGTTCTGAAGGCACAAGAGTTCCGGCCAACAGCCAGAATATCAGCATGGGATAGCTGCTGGGATAAGGTGAGTTGATTTGCATCTTTTTAACTTAATTTTAATATTGAAATGAAGGCCCCGCTGCCAAACAGCGGGGCGGGGGTGTGGGGTGCACAAAGGTGAGACCTTGCTGCCGCCGGTAAAATGTGCCAGGGCCTTCTCCGCATCAGAGGTCATGGCGGGGCCTCTCCTGGAAGAATTTTTTGGACTCCCCCCACCATGACCCCCGATGCCAGAGGGCTCATAAAATGCAACCCAAGGAGTCTGCAAAGGGATATAGATAGGTTAAGAGAGTGGGCAAAGATCTGGCAAGTGGAGTATGTTGTGGGAAAATGTGAACTTAACCACTTTGGTAGGAAGAATAGTAAGGCAGCATATGATTTAACTGGAGAGAGATTGCAGGGCTCTGAGGTACAGATGGATCTGGGTGTCCTGGTACATGAATCACAAAAGCTTGGCATACAGACACAGCAAGTGATTAGGAAGGCAAATGGCATGTTGTTTTTTGCAAGGGTAATGCAATATTAAAAGTAGAGATGTTTTGCTACAGTTGTATAGGATATTGGTGAGACCACATCTGGAATACTGTGTACAGTTTTGGTCTCCTTATTTAAGAAATGCATTAGAGGCAGTTCAGAGAATGTTCACACAACTGATTCATGGGATGGGGGTGTTATCTTATGAATAAAAGTTGGACAGGTTGGGTCTGTATCCATTGGTGTTTCGAAGAATGAGGTGATCTTACTGAGACCTATAAGATCCTGAGGGAACTTGACAGATTGGATGCTGAGAGGATGATGTTATGGAAGAGACTAGGGCCAGAACTTTACGGCCATCAAACGAGTGGGCTGTTGGGGGGTGGGGGGGGTGTAAAAAGTTCTGACCCCCTCCCACACCCACTGCAATTTTACATGGGGCAGCGGGTGTGGGAAATGGCCCACCTGTCCCAGGCCAATCAAGGCCCTTAAGTTGCAAATTAACTGGAATTTAAGAGCCTCCTCCCGCTGCCGCACGTACTTTGCCCTCAGCGGCCGGGCGGTAAAGGCCTCAAGAACCCCGCCTGGTTTTACCAGGCGGCCTTCTTGCAAGCTGGGGTGAGGGGGGGTGGTCCTCCTGATCGGCACTCTGTGCCCCACAGAGGGCCACCCCCAAAGCCATAACAGCCCCAAACACACACCACTCCCCCCGCCACCCAACCCCCGACCCCCCTTGCCTCCCGAGGCTAGGCCAATTGTCCCCGTCGAGACCCTAAAAACTTACCTTTTTTCCGGGGCTATCCTTCCTGCTGCCTCCGATGGCTGTGTGTAGTCCCAGCAGTGGCCACCACTCATGGTGGCACTGCTGGGACTAAGAGCTGCCAGCCCGTTGATTGGTCAACAGCTCCATTAGGTGGGACTTCCTGCCTCAAGGAGGTGGAAGTCTCGCCCAAGACCAGTTAAGGCCCTGGGGAGTGAAAAATCCCAGACTGGCTCCACAGGCCCTGGCTGAGGCAAGCCCGCCACTGACTTTTCAGCCGGTGGGCTGGTTTTCCTGCCCAACATAAAATTCCGGCCTAGAATTATGGGCCACAGTTTACAAATAATGGGTCGCCAATTTAAAACAGAGATAACGAGAAATTCTTTCTCTCAGAGGGTTGTGAGTCTTTGGGACTCTCTTTCCCTGAGAATGGTGGAGGGAGGGTCATTGAATATTTTTGAGGGTAGATACATTTTTGGTGAATAAGGGAGTCACAGGTTATCGGGGATAGGCAGGAAAGTGGAGTTGAGGCCACAATCAGATCAGCCATGATCTTATTAAATGCTGGAGCAGGATCGAAGGGGCCGTAATGGCCTACTCCTACTCCTACTCCTAATTTGTATGGTCATATGTTCAGAATTACCTAGCTTTATTATCCATTAGTTATTCATTGTTGCCATGTAAATAAGCCTTAATGTCAAGTGCTGAACTGGCAGATGCTGTTCCAGTCCCTAGTTCCTTGATGAATAAACTGAAGCACTTCAAAGTATCAAACTGCTTGGTCTAGCCTGGAAATTGCTGGAGGTCCACTCCACTGCTGGAAGTGCAGTAGAGTGGACGTTCTACCTGCCTATCTAGCCATAGTCCTCACCCCATCCAAAATCCTGGAGATGGGCTCAATTATAAAATAGGAACAAGCACTGATGCCATGAACAGGGTTACTGGGTCATGGATACTGTGGGGACTCAGGGATTTCTGTGCAGCTGCTCTGTCAGGGCCTGGAAGGTAACCTAGCTTGTGACTAAAGGGAAAAAGTTTCATTATCTGCTTCACCACTTTCCCAAAGGTTTCAAACTCTCTGGGATTGATTGACATTTGACTGTGGCATTGTGGTGCCCAGTGTTGCCCTTGTATGCCTGGCTTCATGCAGGTGTGCTTACCACTGGTCATACATTGGGTGGGGCTGTCAGGAATTCTGGGGAGAACCCATCATCTCTTCTGTCCCACCTCCAAATTTGATGTCAAGTCGGGGGAGAATAGTTGCAGGCAGAATCAATGACCGCCACCACCATCAGAATTACAAAGCCTGGCCAGAAAGGGCCGGCAATCTGTGAGAAACATCTCCCACCCTAAATTCCTTCCCACCCTGATTATGGTGATTCTGCACCCGAAACAGGCTGGAACCACAATCTGTCCATGTTGGCAGCTTTCAAACACAGGTAATCGTGATGGTTGTTAGATCTGCCACACTGACCAAGCCAAATATTAGGCCTTAGACACCAATTTCTTGTTGTGTGAGACTGAATAACAGTTTTCAACACTAAATATGGTTCTGTATCTTTATTATTGGCATAAAGAAGCCCTTAATGCCATTCCCCAGGGAACTGCCACAAAATCTCCACTCTCATGATTACAAAATAGTGTTGTAGGATCTTTGCTAGCAACAAGAACTTACATTTATATCACACCTTTAACATAACATAGGGCGGCACAGTGGCGCAGTGGTTAGCATTGCAGCCTTACAGCTCCAGCGACCCGGGTTCAATTCTGGGTACTGCCTGTGTTGAGTTTGCAAGTTCTCCCTGTGTCTGCGTGGGTTTTCTCCGGGTGCTCCAGTTTCCTCCCACAGCCAAAAGACTTGCAGGTTGGTAGGGAAATTGCCCCTCGTATAGGTAGGTGGTAGGGAAATATATAGGGACAGGTGGGATGTGGTAGGAATATGGGATTAGTGTAGGATTAGTATAAATGGGTGGTTGATGGTCGGCACAGACTCGGTGGGCCGAAGGGCCTGTTTCAGTGCTGTATCTCTAAACTAAACTAAAAGGTGTAATTATATCTACAGCAGACACAATCCTGTCTGGGAATGAAATATTGCTCATGCAATACTTTATGACCACTGTATTCTTTGAATAATTTTCCCTTTGTTTCTGTGTTAAAAATTTATTTTAAACCCCCATCCCACTGAAAAAAGTTGAATGAGATGACAAAAGTATTCATGGAAAAGTATACTGATAGCCTGAGATATCAATGTACCAATGCTTAACACACTCATTTAACATTACACCGTCTGATAATTTAACAGACGGGTTCAGAGGACTTTCAAAGAAGAAAAAGGTAAATTTTCTTAATGTGAGCTTTCAACATGGAACCTCATCTGGTGGGAGCACACACTGAATTAATGGACAAGAAATCATGTGAGGACATACAGGCAAATCCTGGAAGCAGACTCCCAGCTGTCAAAACTCCTCACAAAGAGTGTAAATTAAAGCATTTATAATATTTTATACAATCATTTCTAGGCTGATATGCTAAGAGAAGGCATTAAACAAATTAATTGAGGGAACAAAGAGAAATGGAGACAAAGCTGCAATTATTTGCAATGTGTTTATCAATTTCTCTACTACAAAAACATGAACTTTTGTTATGATTGCAGCTGAAGGAAGGGATGACAATATTATTGTATGAAATTTTGGGAGAGCGGATATAAAAGCTAAGTTGGAAAAATGGGTGAATTTACATTTGAGAATAAAATTGAGCTGGAAATGTTAAGTAGGAAAGTAAGATTGATACAGAAGATGGAAATTAGATCTATATTACATAAAAGCATAATGATAATTTCAAAATAAAGTACTAACTATTTAATATAGATGTTGAAGAAATCATTCTTCAAAGCCTTGCTGGATGGGATGAAACGTTGCAAGTTCAGCCTTATTTTTAACTCATACTATCATCTAGAGAGGCTCCATGCCAAGGGCAATTCTTTGCAAAATTAACCTTTAAGCAAGCAACAACGGCTCTGGAAATCCATGGATTTCCCGGTGTACTCCATGAGAATGTGGCAGAACAAATTAAACCTGGAGTACTGGGTGATGACTTTGTCTGTCAGCATTGAGAAGCAATGGAAGCACTTGTTCAGTCAGAAACTCTGTCCACCACAAAGATGATTTGCCACATCAGAAGGTGTTTCTTTGGCATTGACCAGGGTTCCACCAGGCTACTGGTAAGCTGAGAGAAAGAAGGTATTTGTGCCACCTGGCTGCTGGATGTGGATCCAGACAATCTGGGATCAAGACCTGTGAATTGGCCTGGACCCCAAAGACCCTTGGCAAATGCAGAGCCTGCTCGACAAGGAATGATAACTCTTATGAAAAATATCTACTTAAATTAGAGCTGAATGAATGAGTGGATGATCTTTGCCACTTCTCAGGCCCCCTTCCCCACTTGAGTAGATCACCGTGACCCTGAATACTCAAGCAGGGTCAGAGACAGAGGTTCCTCGTGAGCATGGCACAAGATTCAAAGTCATAAGATTTAAAGCAATGGCCCAGATTTTGCAATAGTAATGACGGCATAACTGTCAGCATTCGCCATCATCAATCGTCTGAAACTCACAACAGCTTCTAGAGTTCACACGTGCAGTCAAACAAGTAAATCCAGAAGTTGTTGTCAGTGATTCTACATTTCCCCACAGGCTGTGCTGTTGAAGTCACAAGCCCATAGTGACTAATTTTCCACCCACGTATTTAAACTCAATCTCTAAGTACTAGTTCAGCACCATTAGTCAACAAGCTGCCTTGATTTCCCTGCAAATGTCATCCTGTATCACTCAGGCAAATCCTGTGACATTATTATCAGTGGAGAACTACATTGTCACTGTTTGCAGTTAAAACTGATAGCAAGTATGATGACAACAATGTTAAGCGCACTTATCATCCAACCAGGAATAAATGTTGAATGTTTATTATGAATCGGTTCTTATCATTGTGTTCAAAGGAATGTAATGAGCGCTTACCACTATTAATGCCATTGCGTGCACTTAGATGAAAATAACTACAGGCAATTACCCCTGTCTACCCATGTCAATTATTATCCTTACATCTGTATTAAGCAGGTTATGAAGATTATAGACAGTGAGAAATCAAGATAACCATAATATAATTATTCATATTAAGTAATAATTCCCACAAAAACTACCAAAATCATTAACTTCCACAATGTTTGACACGTGTTTATATATTGTAACTTAACATCTGAGATCCCACCACTAAACAAACACACACACCTTTGACCATCATAGGTTCAACCACCGCACCCCCCCCCCCACCCTGCCAATTCTCACACTGACTGCCTGACATAAAGAAGGAAGAAAGTACTTTGCATTTATATATCATCTCTCACATCCTCAAGATATCACCAAGTGTTTCACAGCCATAAAATACTTCTGTAGTGTAGTCACTGCTGTAATATAGCGAGGTGTAGCAGCCAAATTGTGCACGGCAAGGTCCCACAAACAGCAATGAGATAAATGACCACTTAATCTGTTTTTGCTGGTGTTGGTTAAGTGATAAATATTGGCCAGGACAACTGGGAGAACTCCCCTGCTCTTTTTCAAATCAAGACATGGAATCTTTTGCATCCATCTGACAAGGCAAACGGGGCCTCAGTTTAACATCTCATACAAGAGACAACACCTCGGCAATGCAGCACTCCCTCAGTAACTGAAGTGTCAGCCTGTATTATACACCGAGCTCTCTGGAATGGGGCTTGAACATAGAGCCTTCTGCCTCAAAGGTGTGTGATACCGCAGATCCAAGAGGGACACTCAAAGATCTTGTTCCAGATGTCAATGGACCTACCATGCATTACAACACTTTCTGTTTTTCTTTTTAATCTGAACCCTAATAGAAGTTACTTAAAGTGGTCAGCAGAGTTTTTTTGTTTGTTTACAATCATGGAACATGATAATTAAGGGACAATGTTTACAAATTTATGCTCTTGACGTGCAGCTTCATATGAAGTAAGCACACAGTGGGAATTCAGATGCAGGGATCAATGATTCCTGTACAATTTTCTGTCCATAAATGGGGCCCACTAATCTCCACACCTGGGCTGGAATTTTCGCAAATCTCAGGTTGTTCTGCCACCGGTACCGAAAGTGGGTCCCTCGCCCGCATAACAGATGGAGGGACTCCAGGCGGTATATTTCCAGTGGCAGCCATGAAGAGGCTGCTTCCAGGATCACCGTCCAATTGAGGATGACAGTCCACCTCTCAGGGCTGCAGGCCCAATCAGATGGCTGGCAGCTTGGCAGCCTTGAGAGCGCTACTGACAGAGATGGCTGCTGCTGAGGCGGCAGGAAGAAAAGGGCGCCTCCATCTTGTAGTGCCCTTGAAGACAGGTAAGGATTTTTTATTTAATGATCCAGGGCCAAGCAAACAGGCCCCAGTGATCGGAGGAGTGAACCCTCCAGCAGCAGTGTTGGAGCCTTAGGGGTGGCATTGCTGCCAGGGGCCCCTCCATGGGTGATGGAGCGGCCACAAAGGAAGGGACCCTCTCCTCCAGGAGCCCACTAGGAGGTCCCACGGTTTGCCTAGTGGTCTCCCATTGCGGCGGAGGCTTGTCTCAATGCCGGTAAAATCAACTGGTTCAACTGGCCAGCGTGTGTGCCGAAGCCATTCCGGCCATTGGGAATATCCCATGGTGGCCAGAAGACCTCAGTCTCCCCACCCGATGCCTTATGCTGCCATTTTAGGAGGTCACGCACTTCCCAGCCCATCTCCAGAGGGCTGATAAAAATCCAGACCCCGGAGTCCCTGGAGTGAATTTAATGCAACCGTTTAAAGTGGGATTTGTAGTATGGGGGGACAGAGAATTCCATCGGAAGTGTCTGCCTGGTTTGTTGGGGGGGTCCCGATTCAATGCAACACAGGTCTCAGTTTTGATAAGCTAGCAAGGAAGCAATGCAAGCAGGGATGGCAGGCATTCAAATATGGCATCAGCACCTGCTCCAGAGTCATCTGACACCGTATTCAGCATCTTCCATCTTGCCCCTGCTATGTGATTGGATGGGCCTTACAACTCCATAATGCGAAGTGGCTGCCCGCCGCGAGATTGCAGTGGGCCAGCTGCCCACACAACTAGTGGGAATGGCGCCCACTTTTTGGTCGGTCGCCAGGATCCACAGCGGTCTCACTAATTCCAGGCGCCTCTGTGCGAATCATACAAAATTAGCATGGAAGGAGTGCATTCGGCCCATCATGTCTGCACCAGCCGACAAGTAGCCATCTGTAGCCTTGTAGGTTGTGGCACATCAAGTGCATATCCCAGTACTTTTTAAATGTTTAGTTCCAGATCCCCACCACACTCTGGGTGAAAAAAATTCCCTCAAGTTCCCTCCAAACCTTTTACCCTAAATCTGTGTCCCTTGTTATGAATCGCTCAACTAAGGGGAATGGGGCTTTCCTATGTACTCTATCTGGACCCCTCATAATTTTATACACTTTAATTAGGTCTCCCCTCAGCTTCCTCCAAAGAAAACAAGCCTAACCCATTCAATCTTTTATCACAACTACATTTCTCCAGTCCAGACAACATCCTCTATACCCTTTCTAGTGCAATCACATCTTTCCTATAGTGCAGTGAACAGAACTGCATGTTGTACTCCAGCTGTGGCCTAACTTGTATTTTATACAGTTCCAACATAACCTCCCAGCTCTTATATTCTATGCCTCATAAAAGCAAGTATTTGATCTTGACCACCTTATCTATCTGCCCAGCCACCTTCAGAGATTTGTGAACATGCCATCCAAGATCTCTCTGTTCCTCTACACGTCTCAATATCCTACCATTTATTGTGTATTCCCTTACCTTGTTAGCCTTCCCCAAATGCATTACCTCACATTTCTCTAGATTGAACTCCATTTGCCACCTACCTGACATCTTCCTGCTGTCTGCAGCTTTTTTCTTCATTATCAACCATACAGCCAAGTTTTGTATCGTCTACAAACTTCTTAATCATCCCCCTGACGTTCAAGTCCAAATCATTGACACATACCACAAAAGCAGGGGACCTGGTACTGAACCCTGCAGAACTCCACTGGAAACAGTTTTCCAGTCACCAAAACACCCATCAACCATTACCCTTTGCTTCCTGCCTCGGAGCCAGTTTTGAATCCAATTTACCACTTTGCCTTGGATCCCATGGGCTTTTACTTTTCGACCTATCTGCCTCAGTAGTGGGGAGGTTTCTTGAAACGATAATTCATGATAAAATGAATAGTCGCTTGTGCGAATGATGATGAATTAAGAAAAGTCTGCATGGATTTGTTAAGGGCAAATTGTGTTTATGAGGGTTATGCTGTTGTATAGTACATGGACTTCCAAAAAGCATTTGATAAAGTGCCACACAACAGGCCTGTGAGCAAAGTTATAGCTCATGGAATAAAAGGGACAGTAGCAACATGGATACAAAATTGGCTAAGTGACAGGAAACAGAGAGCAGTGGTTATTGGATGTTTTTCGGACTGGATGAAGGTTTGTAGTGGAGTTCCCCAGGGGTCGGTGTTAGGATCCTTGCTCTTCCTGATATATATGAATGACCTAGACCTTAGTGTACAGGGAAGAATTTCAAAAATTTGTAGATGATACAAAAATTATAAGCATTGTGAACTGTGAGAAGGATAGTGTAGAACTTCAAGAGGACATAGACAGGTTGGTGGAATGGGCGGACATGTGGCAGATGAAATTTAATGAAGAGAAATGTGAAATGATTCATTTTGGTAGGAAGAACACGGAACGATAATACAAAAAAAAGGTTGCAATTCTAAAGGGGATGCAGGTGCAGAGGAACTTGGGTGTATATGTGCATAGGTCATTGAAGGTGGCAGGACAGGTTGAGAGAGTGGTTAATAAAGCATACAGTATCCTAGGCTTTATTAAGAGGGGCATAGAGTGCAAAAGCAAGGAAGTTATGTTCAACATGTATAGAACATTGGAAAATGTGAAGGCATTAGAGAGAGTGCAGAAAAGATTTATGCGCATGGTTCCAGGGATGAGGAACTTCAGTTACGTGTATAGATTGTAGAGGTTAGGACTGTTTTCCTTGGAGAAGAGAGGGCTGAAAGGAGATTTGATGAAGGTGTTCAAAATTATGAGTGGTCTGAACAGAGTAGATAGGGAAAAACTGTTCCCACCGGTGGACGGATCAAGAAGAAGAGGGCACAGATTTAGGGTAATTGGCAAAAGAAACAATGGAGACATGAGGAAAAACTTTTTCATGCAGCGAGTGGTTAGGATCTGAAATGCATTACCTCATAGTTGGTGGAGGCAGATTCAACTGAGGCAATCAAGAGGGAATTGGATTATTATCTGAAAAGGAAGAATGTACAGGGCTACGGGGAGAAGGGGGGAGTGGCACGAAGTGAATTGCTCTTTTGGAGAGTTAGCGCAGACATGAGAGGCTGAATGGCCTCCTTCTTGCTGTAACAATTCTGTGATTCTATGTGAGACCTTATGAAAAGCCTTGCTAAAATCCATTAAGACTACATCAAATGCACGACCCTCATCGACCCTCTTTGCCACCTCATTGGTGTCAGCTGTGGCTCAGTTTGTCACACTCTTGCTCCTGAATCGCAAGGTTTTGATGCAAGTTCCACTCAAGTTCTTGAGCACAAAAATTAAGGCTGGCTTTCCAGTGCAGTACTGAGGGAGTCTTTCAGATGCGATGATAAACTGAGGCCCCATCTGCCTGTTCGGGTGGATGTAAAAGATCCCAAAGCACTACTTCAAAGAAGATGTGGGGAGTTATCCCTAGTGTCCTGGCCAATATTTATCCCTCAATCAACATCACAACAACAGATCATTTGGTCATTATTATATTGCTGTTTGTGGGTGGTTGCTGCGCGTAAATTGGCCGCCACATTTCCGACGTTACAACAGTGACTACACTTCAAATGTACTTCATTAGCTGTAAAGCACTTTGAGATATCCAGTGGTCATGAAAGGTGCTATATAAATGCAAGTTTTTCTTTCCTTTTTACCTCCTCAAAAAATACAATCATGATAGTCAAACATGACCTTCCCTTAACAAATCCATCTGGTTGTCTTTGATTAATCCATGTCTTTCTAAAGGAAGATTTAACCTGTCACTCAGAACCTTTTCCAATAATTCTCTCCCAACTGAGGTTAGGCTGCCTAGCCTGTAATTACTTGGTCTCTCCCTTTTTCCCTTTTTAACCAATGGTAGAGCATTAGCTGTCCTCCAGTTCCCCCAACAACACAGCTGTAGCCAGAAAAGATTGGAAAATGATGCTCAGAGACTCCGCTATTTCTTCTCTTGCTTCCATTAACAGCCTAGGATACATTTCGTCTGGGCCTGGGGACTTATCCACATTCCAAGGTGTTAAACCCCTTAATATTTCATCTCTCATTATGTTAATTTCATCTAATATTTCACACTCCTCCCTGATTGCAATGTCTGCATCATCCCTCTCTTTTGTGAAAACAGATGTAAAGTATTCATTAAGGATCATACCAACATCCTCTGTCTCCACACACAGTTTACTGTTATGGCCCCTAAATAGGCCCTACTCTTTCTTTAGTTATCCTCTTGCTTTTTATGTATTTATAAAATATCCTTGGGGTTTCCTTGATTTTACTTGCTAATATGTTTTCATGCCTTCTCTTTGCTTTCCCAATTTCCTTTTTAATTCCACCCCTATTCTTTTTATACTCCTCTAAGTTTTCTGCAATATTGAGCCCTGTGATAAGCTTCCCTTTTCTCCTTTATCCTCTCCTTTAATCCCCTTGACATCCAAGGGACTCTGGATTTGTTAGTTCCTCCTTTTTCTTTAAGAGAACATTCTTGCTCTGAACCCTCACTAACTTTTCCTCGAATGCTTCCCACTCATCTGACACTGATTTACCTTCATGTAGCTGTTTCCAGTCCACTTTAGCTAAATCACATCTCAGCTTGTGTGAAGATGTGCCATGCATCTAAATTCATAAATTCTAGCCTATCATTACATCACTTACATGTGGTCGCTTTATATCAAGAGTGGTTCAGTTTTTTCTCCTTCCATGAAGCTTTATCAACCATTTCTTCATAATGATAATCCTCTTTAATATCAGTACTCGTGATGAGGTCCATGACTTTTTTTGCACTCTGTTGCTGAATGAATACAGATGGAGCACCTGTGTCTATAGTATAGTGAATGTCTGGGAACAGTAAGAAGGCATGTGGAGGAAGCCTGGTCTGGATGGTTCAGAGTCAGCTATTTTCCAGTTCCTTCCTAAAATGAATTGTAGTCCTTGTTTTATGTACTAGCAATGGAAGATAAACATATGCAATTAAATATCAATCAGCAGACACTTTTCCATTCCTGATGGGCTACTGAGTGTACAGAAAACAAAAACAAGTTAATATCTTGGGTGTAACCTGTCATCAAAATGTTTTGGCAAAGGGTTACACCCAAAATTTTAACCTGTCTTTTCACAGATGCTGACTTTTCTGCTGTGTATTTCCAGTAATGTCTATTTTGGTTTCAGTTTACACAATGTTCTTTTTTATTTGTTCTGTCCACACCTTGCTTCAGGAGCAAAAATGTTCATTCCATTCCATGGTAGCCTTGGGAATAGTTTTCACCTTCAATGCTTGGGTGCTAAATTGGTGAAGCAAATCATCTGCCCATTCTAGCGCTCATTCAATTTTCATGTTGAGTGAAATCAAGTTTCAATTGGATAGATTTTGACTTTGTATGATAATGTAAAATGGGTGATAACGGGTCAGCAGCCAAGTTTACATCTCTCCTATTCTTATTTCCATTGCTGCAATGCAAATTGTGAGAGATGTAAAACAGGTTACCTCTATTACACTATCACACAAATTCAAGATCTATCTCAATATGTCCATGAGTACCCTAAGGTTTGTCATACAAACTCCTTTAACTCTGAGTTTCTGAAAGGACAATAGTGAGTGAAATTTGAAACAAGCACAGAAATGAGCCAAGAAGTGAAGTGGGCTTTTGTAAATCCAGTAATGGCATTGCTTACCTGACAGCCTGAAGTGAAAAGTTGTTCCTTCTGAATATGTCATGTTAGGAGATCAGTAAAGATCCATGATCAACACCAAGACAGCTTTTACTTAGTCAGAATTCTTTAAGATGAAAGTATTTCTTTTGTAACACTTCACCAAAACATCATCCACGTGACAGTGGAATTATAGCTTCTAACTCTGTCAATTACAACTGTAGAAATATATACACAGAGACCTAATTCATCAGGGTTTTGCTGAAGCATTCCCTATTATGAATAATGTTTTATTGTACCAGTGAGAAACAGTACCATTCAATAGTGTATGGCCCACAAGAGAATAGGGCACATTCTTCTCTAAATAAAGCTTTCATAGTTTCATCTATTGTGAGAATGCAATCTTGACTATGAACTGTTCAATACAGAGACTGTCCACAAGTCAGCCCTATGAGTGACAGATAAACAGATATAAAGAGTAAACATTCAAACAATTTCATTCCTAAAATTTATGTTAAATATACGTGCCATCAAATAATTATTTACTATGGGTGTATCCACTGGCATAATCATTTGCAATCTTCATCGCAAACAAAATCTTAAATCAAGTTTATGGCATTTAATAAGGTGACATATGTAAGGTTATTACACAAGTTAAGGGCTCATGGGGTTAAGGGTAATATATTAGCATGGATAGAAGATTGGTGAATGGACATGAAGCAGAGAGGAGAGATAAATGGAGCATTTTCATATTGGGAGGCTATAACTAGTGAAGTGTGTCATGCAGGACTCCACGTGACAAGGATGAGGCATATTAATTTTGCCAAATGAAGATTAAATTTCAAACTGTTCTTGAAGTGAAGAAAGGACTTGCTTTAAAAAAATTGCCAGATCTTGGCTGGAAGGATATTTGCATATTAACAGATAGTGTTTGAAAGGACAAAACAGCAATTCCCTGACACATTCAACCCACAATGGACCCTTGGCTGGAAATACATTTGCATATTAACAGACAGTGCTTGGAAAGGACAAAGGACCATTCCCTGACACATTCAACCCACAATGGACTTTTGATCATCAGACATTGAAGGTGGGGGAGCTCGTATTCCAGGTTGATTGCTAAGAATGCACAAAAGAACACAGTCAAACCAGCTCATCAGATGACTAACCTGCTGGGCAACCTGAGTTTTTTGAATTTGTACAAACAGTTTGGGCAGAAAGCAGAATGCTCGTAGACTGAGAAGATCTCTCCTGGCTGGCTCGCCAATAGCCTCTCCTGTCTGCCTGCTCCCATCTCTTTCTCATGGAATTCCAAATCCACTGAAGACACATGACCCCCAAGAGAGAAAAGTATCCTACAGCAAACAAGGTTTAAGAAGAATACTGGGCCCCAATGAAAAGCAAGATCTACCTACAATAAAGGACACTACAGTGAGCTCGAAGAACCAGAACACAAAAACCCTCTTCAGATATTGCCTCAAACCTTTCCACTTTATTTTTCTTCTGCTCTTTTCTGTCTCTATTTGCATGTGTGTATCGTTTATGCATTCTGGTGTCATGTATCCGTAGGCGTTAACCGAATTATAATTTAAATTTAATAAATGTCAACTTTTCTTCTTTAAACCTAAGAAAGCCTGTTTGTGCTGGTTTCTTTGCCTTATAATTAGTGGCGCAGTGGTTAGCACTGCAGCCTCACAGCTCCAGCGACCCAGGTTCGATTCTGGGTACTTCTTGTGTGGAGTTTGCAAGTTCTCCCTGTGACCGTGTGGGTTTCTGCCGGGTGCTCTGGTTTCCCCCACAGCCAAAGACTTGCAGGTTGATCGGTAAATTGGCCATTGTAAATTGCCCCTAGTGTAGGTAGGAGAATTGAGAGGATGTGGTAGGAATATGGGATTAATGTAGGATTAGTATAAATGGGTGGTTGATGGTTGGCACAGACTTGGTGGGCCGAAGGGCCTGTTTCAGTGCTGTATCTCTAAATAAAATAATTGGAAAGTGGTGAACAAGGATTCACCAAGGGGGAGCTAAAAGCCTGGTGTGTTTAAAATTAAACCCTGTTACGGTAAGACCAGTTGAAGGCTGAAAGGGAACCCCTAGACCTCTTTCTCACCTGGTCCTAACAGGTGTAATAAGGATCAGTGCTGGGGCCTCAGCTATTTGCAATTTATATAGAGAGATAGATTCAGTTACAATATAGAGGGAGGCCATTCAGTCCATCAAGTCCATGCCGGCTCGCCGCAGAGCAATCCACTTGCCTGCTCAACCCCCTAGCCTTGCAAATTTATTTCCCTCAGGTGTCCATTCAATTTCCTTTTGAAATCATTGATTGTCTCTGCTTCCACCACCCTCGTGGGCAGAGTTCCAGATCATTACCACTCACTATGTAAAAAAGTTCTTCCACACATCATCCCTGCATCTCTTGCCCAAAACCTTCAATCTGTGTCCCCTAGTCCTTGTGCCATCAGTTAATGGGAACAGCTTTTCCTTACCTAGCTTATCTAAGCCTGTCATAATCTTGTATGCCTCTATCAAATCTCCCCTGAGTATCCTCTGTTCCAGGGAGAACAATCCCAGCTTTTCCAGTCTAACCTTGTAACTTAAATCCCCCATCTCTGGAACCATTGTGACAAATCTCCTCTGCACCCTCTCAAGGACCCTCACATCCTTCCTGAAGTGTGTATATTAATGAATTAGATGAAGGGACCAAGGCTAATGTATCCAAGCTTGCTGAAGATAGATACAAAGCTAGAATGGACAGATAACTCTGAGGAGGACACAAGAGGCTGCAAAGGGATATAGACAGGTTAAGTGAGTGGGCAACAAGGTAACAGATGGAGTATAATGTGGGGAAATGTGAGGTTACTCACTTTGGTAGGAAGAATAGAAAATCAGAATATTTTTTAAATGGTGAGGAAATTCCAAATGTTTGTGTTCAAAGATATTTGGATGCCCTCATGCAAGAAGCGCTGAAGGTTAACATGCAGGTACAGCAAGCAATTAGGAAGACAAATGGCATGCTGGCCTTTATTGCAAGGGGGATAAAATACAAGAGTAAGGAAGTCTTGCTACAATTGTACAGGGCTTTAATGAAATCACACCTGGAATACTGTGAGAGGTTTTGGTCTCCATATTTAAGGAAAGATATATTTGCCTTGGAGACAGCAAAAGGCTCACTAGATTAATTTCTGTGATGAGAGGGTTGTCATATGAGAGCTTGAATAGTATGGGGCTACATTCTTGGAGTTTAGAAGAATGAGAGGTGATCTCATTGAAACATATCGGATTCTGAGGGAGCTTGACGGTAGAATCTGAGATGTTGTTTCCCAAGGCTGGAGAGTCTAGAGCTAGGAAGCATAGTCTCAGGATCAGGGGTCGATCATTTAAGACTGAGATGAAGAAGAATTTCTTCATTGTGAGGGCTGTCAATCTTTGGAAATTTCAACTCCATAGGGTTGTAAATGCTCAGATATTGAGTATTTTCAAGGCTGATATCAATAGATTTTTGGACTCTAGTGGAATCAAGGTATATGGGGATCAGGTGGGAAAGTGGAGTTGAGGTCATAGATCAGCCATGATCTTATTGAATGGTCAAGCAACCTCGAGGGGTCATCTAGAGGGCCTGCTCCAGCTCCTATATCTTTCTATATAACAAAAGCAAAATACTGCGGATGCTGGAAATCTGAAATAAAAACAGAAAATACTGGAAATACTCATCTGTGGAGAGAGAAACACAGTTAATGTTTCATATCGATCATGATTTTCCTTAGGTTCTTATCAAATTCTATTAAATTGTGGCCAGAATTTTATGTTGAGCGGGAGGCCCCACCCACCATCCAAAAGACCAGGGGCGAGCCCACCTCTGTCGGGCCTCGGGAGCCACGCCAGGATTTTACGCTCCCCAGGCCCTTAATTGGACTTGGCCGGGACTTCCACTTCTCTGAGGTAGGAAGTTCCACCTCCAAGGGCTGCCAGCCAATCAGCAGGCCAGTAGCTGTCAGTCCCAGCAGTGCCACCGAGAGCGGTGGCCAATGCTGCGACTGCACCCAGCCATCGGCAGCATCATGGATGTCGGCCCCGGAAGAGAGGAGAGTTTTGGAGCCTTGCCAGGGACAATCGGCTGGGCCCCGGTGAGGCAAGGAGGGTCAGCTGGGAGAGGGGGGACTTTATTCCAGTGGAGGCGGTTGGGGCTTCGGTGGGGAGCCCTCCATGGGGCACAGGGTACCTGATCAGGAGGGCTCCTCCCCAGCCCACAAGGAGATTGCCAGTTAATTGGCCACTTAAGGGCCTTGATTGGCCTGGAGCGGGCAGGCCGTTTCTCGCCGCCGCCGTCCCGGTAAAATTGCAGCAGGGGCGGGAAGGCATCGGGAACAGCACTCCCTGCTTCCCACTCAATTTACGAGCCGCCTCCTCCCCTCCCCAACCCCGCCCCAGCCCGCTCCTGTTGGGGGGGTGTAAAATTCTGGCCTGTATCTTTTAACTGTGGAACTCATTATTCAAGGGGGTTTGATTCTTATCTCACTTAGGAATGTTGAAAGTGTAAATGGTAAAACCTGCTTTTGGAAGGCAAATTTTTGAAATGCTGCTCAAAACAATTATGGCCTTGAAACTTCTTTGAAACGATGAACAGAATTTTAATGTGCGTTTGGGAGTGGATGGAGAATTTAAACCTAGGAAATAGACAGTGCATCAGATAGCTGGCTCCAACATACCAGCTTCCACAATTAGCTGCAGCGCCTTAGGCTGCGTGCGAGCAACCCCCTCAGATTGGCTGTCAATTTCAATATGTTATTCGCTCAATTACAGTGATATTAACACAGCTTTTGCAATTTAACTGCAGCTCCATGTGTTTTCTGGGCTTCCTAGCATATGCCAGTGAAAACAAGGCAAGAAGACGATGGCAATTGAAGGGGCTGAAGACATGACAGGAAAGTATACTAATTAGTACTCAGTCCTCACAGCTGCTTTCTTCCCTGCTTGTGTGAAAGGCTTTGTTTCCAGTACTTGTGCAGGAGCAGGAGCAGCAGGAAGAACACCAACACCAACAGAAGCACCAGCAGCAGGAGCAGCGCCATGAGCACCAGCAGAGACAACTACAGCTCACTCCTCACAGACCTGCGGCTCCACAGGAGAGAGGGAATCAGCAGAGTGTTGCAGCTTGCAGGAGGTCATACTCGCCATACAATGTGTACAGGCAGAGGATAAGCTTCCTCGGCATGTCAGAACACCAGTGTCTCAGGAGACTCAGGGCATTGCATCAGGTGGTTGCAGACATTTGCCTTCTGGAACACTACTTGCTGCTATTTGGACCTGGTAGCCATGCTTCATTCGAAGTCAATACCGCCCTCAATCTCTTTACGTCTGGATCTTTCCAGGGCTCAGCCAGAGATAGTTACAGGCTCTTGTAGTTGATGGCTTCTTTGCCAGGGCAGGCTATCATGTCAAATTTGCCATCGATGATGCCAGTCGGAGTGAGCGGGCCCTCTGCTTTGTGGCTCCAGCTGGCTTCCCACAGGTGCAGGGTGTCATTGACTGCACTAAGAAATCACCCAGGAGTGTTCATCAACCACAAGGGCTTCCACTCCAATGTACA
Source organism: Heterodontus francisci (assembly GCF_036365525.1). Classification (NCBI taxonomy): domain Eukaryota; kingdom Metazoa; phylum Chordata; class Chondrichthyes; order Heterodontiformes; family Heterodontidae; genus Heterodontus; species Heterodontus francisci. Next base: position 112,750,302 of record NC_090376.1, read on the forward strand.
GCTGTGTGCACTGACAAAAAGATCTTTGTACAGGTTTGCACAAAATTCCCAGCTGTCATGATGCTTTCATCCTGCCGCAGTCCACTGTCCCGAATCTCTTTACGCCTTGAAGCAGACTTACCAGTTGGTTGCTCGGAAACAAGGGATACTCACTTAAAACATGGCTGATGACATCTGCAAGGATCCCAACCAATGAAGCTCAGGAGAAATATAATGAAAACCATATAACAAACAGATGTGTCATTGGGTAAGCATTGGCATGCTGAAGATGTGCTTCAGATGCTTAGACAGATCTGAAGCCGCACTTCAGTACTCACCAGCCAGGGTCTCCAGAATGGCTGTGAAATGCTTTGCCTTGCACAACATTACACAGCACTGAGGTTGGACCTGCAGGAGCGACACAGCACAGAGCATCTTCAGAAGAGGAAGAGGAGGAGGCAGCCAAGACACCAGCAGCTGTGCACATTGCTGCTTAGATGCCTGAGGTGCCCTTATTATTGTAAGGTTTATTTGGGTTCCACCGGTCCACCCATCTGACAGCCACGTGCAAAAGCTATTTAGCCCACACCCCTCTTCCCCCAACATAAAGCAGTTCTGCAAACTATCGAGTTCTTGTCTTCCCATTCATCACAAGTGAAAAGGCCACTTGCCTGGCAGCAGGCAAAAATGGGTAAGATGGGAAAATGGTGGAAAGAAATAATACTTACGTGGATCAAAAATAAAACAGCAGTTTACCAATCTAACATTGTTTAACACACCCATGTGCATACCCCTTTGCAATAACAAATCTTCCTCTATCTGCTACTCCAAATCGTGCAACTCCTATGGCTTCATCAGAAATAGAGGCGGGCTGCTTAGATCCCTGCTCTGACTGCTGTGATGCATTTGACCGATGATCTCTGGGTTTTGGAGCCTGTGAGGGCCCCAGCAAAGACTGCTCCACCTGCGCCTGTGCAGGGGCAGACTCAACCATTGGCACACAGGGCAGCATGCCAGGTACTGATTGGGCAATGAGCTAGAGAACACTTTGCTGCAGATCAATAGAGCGGGAACAGAGGAGATTATTGAAGATATTGTCAGGTCTGGAGAATCTTAACTTTTAGGAAAGATTAGACAGGCTGGGGTTGTTTGCGTTGGAACAGAGGAGGCTGAGGTAAAGGCCGCTCTGGTAACACCCCCTTCCCACATCGCCCACCCTCCCCAACCCCTCACCAGGACCTGCCTGACTGGCCCCAACAATGCCGACTCACTTATCTCTGGTCCTGGGCTCTGGCAGTTGGCCTGCTCCAAGGCCTCCTGTAGTTCCAGCAGTGGCCACCGCTCCCAGTGGTACGGTCAATACTACTGTGCTGCCGGTCCTCTGATTGGCTGGCAGCTCATAGAGGTGCGATCCTGTCCTTAAGTGCCTGACACCAATGAATCATGTCTGGGTGGGAGGGGTGAACTCTGAAAGGCCAAGGTGCGGTTCCACTTGCCTTTCAGCCCAGCGTTGGGAACCCAATGGTACAGCTCAATTCAGCCCATTGTTATGATCAGGTGAGGAGGGATCACAAGGCTCCCCTCTTGCCCTTCCTCTTGTTTGACCTCAACGGGTTTTATTCCTTTTTAAACAGAGGTTGTGCTTACCATTTCAGCGAGTATTTTAGCTTTTTCCTTTGTTGTGATCGTAAAAGAACCAATCTGACAGGTTTTCTTGAGTTTAAACAAGAAAGAGGTGAGCTTATTGTACTTAACAAAAATACAAACCCGATCTAGAAAAAAAAAAATTACACTACACTTTCACTCACACATGCACACGCGAATCATATACACAAATAGAGTACAGGGTGATAAGAAATAGTTTGATTTGGATTAGAGTCCAGAAAAAGTAAAAATTAATGCACAGTCTGTGAAGGTCAGTTAATTCTGTTGTCTTCTGAATGAAGTTGTGCTCTTGAAGTCTTTGGCTGGGTGAAGTGTACTTTGTGACTGGCCCATCTGGTTCAGGGTTTTCTTGTAGACAGAATTGTAGGTGGCTTTCTTCCCCTGGGGTCTCTGGCTGTAGCAATCTGTAGGCTTGGATGGTCCGCAGTCGCAGGTGATTTTCAAACTTGCAATGTTATCTGGAGTGAGAGAGGGAGAAGAGAAACACACAGCCCCACTAGGGTTCTGCTTGGTTAGCATGTGAAGCCAGTCTGCTTCAAAGTCTTAGGAGCTTGTCTGCTCTGTGTAACAAAACTCCCAGTTTTACACAACCTGGGGAGACTTTCATACAGTTCTCTCAATTCCCTTTGTTTTTAATGAGGTCCAAAGTCCAATACGCAAACCTCTCTCAGGTGGTATTGTCAGTGTTTCGCCCCAGATGGATGTCTCCACTCATGAATGCCTCAAGATAGCTTTGAATGTCCCGCTAATAAGGGTGATATGGATAATCTGTTCAGTTAGCCAAAGCATTCTCCTGGATGGGATTCTTGTTAGACATGTGTCTCCAATTCGATGTCCTGGAATGTGAGGTATTTCAGATGCAAATTATGGTGGCCAACTTGGCTGCCAGCTTTTTAAAAGTTAACTGTACGATCCCAACTTTCCTTTTTAAAAGTTTAATGTCGGTTTCCAACCGATGAATTAAAAATCTTCATTTGGTATGGCATGTTTCTTGACACCGAAGCGTTCAAGCCATTGGTGCCAGTCTGCATGCATTTGTGTGATTGTTGTGTCTGATGCTCCGTGCAGATGGCCACTCTTTCCACAGATGAATCCATCATCATAAAGACCTGTGACTTCATGCCACTCTTGCTTAACACAGACTCCCCCAATCTCTCTGCATTCATGAACAGTGCAGCTGGAACACCGGCCATCGCACATTTTCTGCTGCTCCAGAAGTATCCTTTTGTCACCAGCTCCCAAGGTACAGCATCTGGGTCCAGCTTAGCAGAGTTTGGAGAGTCCTGCAGCCTCCAACAAGGACTCTTCACTGCTACCCTGTCTCCACCACCTACCCTTATTCACTTGTGATATATGCGTCACCAGGTGAAAACCCAAATATCTGCTTTCGCTCCAACTGAAGTGTGAGCATCTGAGCTGGTGCACTTCTCTGTGTGACCTCCTCTGAGGAGTCGTCATTATCCTCCTGCACCATCATCTATGGAGCACTTGATGACCCTATGAATTAGAACTGTCAAGGTAAGAATCTTTTAAGCGATTATTATGCATATGATCATATCACACTCGTTGATGACATCAAGTCAGGAGTGGGTGTTGTATGACATGTGGCTGTCCAATATTTAATTCTGTCATCAGGTAACTGGGAGGCCCCCATCTCCCCATCCGCAAAGGTAAAGCATGGCAAGATTGCACTGATATTCAATGCCTCCTTCTCTGCAGCTGTCAGTTGCAAGGTGGCTGGAGGGCCACCTCTGGTTCTCTGCCTAACCCTTATGTTCTGTGGTCTCTTCTCCTGCAAGAATGGAAAGAAGAGACAGTATTGGTCCGGAGGTTTACTCTGGGTATCAACGACTCAAGACTACCAAATTATTGTTCACACATAGCACATGATCATATGCGATGTTTAGCATGAACCTTGTCATCCGACAAGACAAAATATGTACATGTTGCTAAGGCTCTTTTACACAAAGGCCTTGCCAGAGGGGTTAGAAATTCATAAAGAACTCAGCCCAGTGCTGCGGCTTTTGCTGTTTCGGATTACTTCGATGGGACTGAAAGGTCAGAGTGGTATCCTCCCCACAATCGGATTGTCACCGATCTCGCTGTCGCCCTCGTCTATCCCAATGGGGTATCGGGGGGTCGTCCTCTTCCAACATTTCTGAGTCATTATCATTGTCATCCTCATCCCAAACTAATGGGCTTATCGAGGAATCGGGTTCCTTCCGGGGTGCAGTACTCGCCACCTTTCCCGTCTCATGTGTTGGCAGTTGCACTTTCTTCATTTGGTTAATGTGGAACCATTTAACACATTTGGGCAATTGGATGGCATAAACGATAGGACTGGCCTTGTCCACAATGTGATATGGGCCTTTATACAAGGGTTCAAATACTCCCACCCCTGCATAGTTTTTTACCATGACCTGGTCCCCAATGTCCCATTCTTGGGACTTGCCCAGCATCAGCGGTAGTTTGTTCTGCCAATGCTTCATCCCAATATTACTAGCCGCACTTTCATGCAACAATTGCAATTGGTTCCACAGATATCAGGTGAATTTATGTTTAGTTACCTCCTGGGCCTGCTGTTCCGTCAGTGTGGGTATCAACAGGTCAGTGGGGTATGCATGGGCCTCCCCGTCACCAATTCATGGGGGGAATATCCTGTCCCTTTGGACTTCTGTCCTCTGATATGCATGAGGACTAGGGGCAGTACTTCATCCCATTGTGGGGAACATCCCTCCAACTCTTTCTGCAAAGCTGTTTTAACGGTTCTGTTCAGGAATTCCACTATCCCCGGTGAAAAGGGGTTGTGTGCCACATGCCATTTGCCTTCCATCCCCGGCAATTTTAGAGTTGCCTGCATCACCTATCCAGTGAAGTGACTTCCCTGATCCCATTCCACTGTATCAGGCAATCCCCATCTCGAGAACACCTCCTTGACCAGAGTCCTAGCAGTCCACAAAGCTGTGGCTGACTTGTAGGGGAAAGCCTCCACCCATTTAGTGAAATTGTCCACTAATACCAGGCAGTGCTTATTCCCCCTTTTGGTGGTGGGTAGTTGTCCAATAAAATCAATCTGGATTGACCGCCAGGGTACCTCCACCCTTCAGGTCACTCCCAATTCTACCTTCCTTTTCTGGGGATCTGGGTTATATGCCAGGCATACCAAACATCCCTTCTCATAACCCTCTACATCTGATCTCATTCAGGGACACCAACCTACTTGTTTAATATGTTCCCAAGTTCCCTCACTTCTGCAATGCCCCGCATCAGGGCATCTGTGGGTTAACTGCGTCACTTCCTGTCGGTAGCCTTCGGGCACCACACACTTGTCTCCCTTGAATCGCATGTCTTTCCTCACCATTACGTCAATAACCTGCCATGGTCCTTCCAACTCTTTCCCTTATTCTTTTGCCCTGATGATAGCCTTCAAAATTGGAACCTTATGTTGAGCCTCCTTGAGATCAGGGGGTAGGAGCACTGATGTGGCCTTTTGCTTACCTGTTATGGCCGCCACCATTTCGGATTCATAGGGGTCCCAGGGACTACCCTTTTCAGCTCCCTCTTTTGCCAGTTCATCAGCCCTTCTGTTTCCTTCACTATCATCAGATTCACTATCACTAGTGTCCACAACTCCTTCCGTTGCACATACTATGCCCTCAGTTCGTTTCAGTGCCCTCCTCAATCTGCACACCTTTTCCTGGCAAGGACCATGATTTCCCGCTTGATACTGACTACACTGTTTCTCCTTAACCAGGCACTGGTATGCAACCTTTAGGTCCACGCACTGTCCCTCGGCATCTTCCACCCTGCACCGCTGAGTGTGTGCTTCCTCAGCCCAGGAGTCACTCTGGCGCTGATTGTTCACACTCTGACTCTCAACAAACTGTAGTCGGCTACACCGCTTTTCCTTTTCAACCTCATGCTTCTCAAAATCTGCCTTGCGACCTTGTCACTCCTCTTCCAATTCTTTAAGTAATCTATTCACTACCGCTTCTCTCTCCTCCTGTTCCTGTCTTAACTTCTGCATCTCCTCCTGGTCATTTTGTTTCATTTGCCAAAAAGCCATCAGCCAGACGGCCCTTTCTATGGCCGACATCTGAGTGGACCCTTGCATCCACTCGTCCACCTCCTGCACCGGGTCCTCACTTCAATGGATGGTCTGCACCCATCGCTCCTTGAGGGGTACCTTTTTCCCTATGTAACCTTGTACTAACGTGTCCATGGTTAGTCTAGTCATTTCTTTACCTTCAACCTCCTGGCTGGCTCGCCAATTAATCTGTAGTCTATCCCCACTACTGGTTTGGAGGTTTATTGTGGGTATCAACGACTCAAGACTACCAAATTATTGTTCACACGTAACACGTTTGTTCAGCGTTTCAAAATCTTATCCTCAATAGGGATTATACTCATGCGTCCACTTAAGCTAGGTTACTTAGGTTCATCCGAGTCGGAACGGAGCAGATGATCAGGCCTCCCCTTCCGATTCTCTAAGTAGTTGATCAGGCTACTTAGCCCTGAGCTAGCAAGCCAGCACTTACAAGCACGCTTTCTTATACCCCGTTCCATGCATGCTACCTGTGTGATCAGCTCAGGATGGACCAGACCTGACTACCCGATGTACAGTGATTGGTTGGTCAGCTGTTGCTAACACCGCAGGTGCGCTACATCAGCCACAGTCAGTCAACCTTTCACCTGTTTTGACCTCTGCTTATTTTTGGTAGCCTCATTTTTCAAGTTTCGACCACATTGCATAACTAGTTCTCTGTTGTCCAGCCCTTGTCTGATAACAAGGCATTACTTCACTCAGCTGACCCCCGGTCCCCAAGCAACCAGCCCAAATGACGCATCTGTTACAAATTTAGCAGTAAGTTAGACCTCGCAGGTGTTCGTACATCCACTTCCCCTTCAGCAGTTCATTTACACCACATTGCTGTCTCATCACATATCCTATATCCCTGCTGTGGATTTGTTTATCACTTTTAGCTGTGCACACGACTTTCCCCACATGCCAGGTTACATACAGTTCACGGGTTGGATGGTGGTTGCCTACAAGACCAATGAGTGAGAGTAATGACAGCTGTTGAACAGATGGATGGAGAGCATTTGCTGAGGGTGACTATGAGGGACAGGTGTGACATTGTAGAAACTGAGTGTCACTGATGGATGAATGGGGATGTGAGTAAGTGCGTAGACAGAGAGGAATTAGTGTACCTGCAAGGTAAGTCGGTGTGAGGAGTGATTTGCTGGAGTTGGTTTCAAAAGGCAGAGTGAGAGGATTGGGGTAATGCACATATCTGTATGTAGTTTAATGTTCCACTATACTCACCTTTCCTGGCCTGCTTAGATCATTAAACCACTTTTGACATTGTATCTAGGAACAAGGCACCACACTCCTGCTGCTAACCTCATGGGCAACCTCCAACCATGCCTTCTTTGTTTCACTGGAAGGTTTCTTCCTCCCATCAGTAGGGGACAATATCACCCCATGGGCCCTTAGAGTCATCAGCATCACATAAAGGGAGGCGTCAATAAAACGAAGCACAGTCTTTGAACAGGCTGAATTTAATGACCCCAATGCCAATCCTGCCGGTGGGTCCGAAAATGAGCGCCATTGTCCATCACATGGGCAACCGCCCCCTGCGATCACAGGGGGGGCACATTTTGCATAGTGGAGGTACGGACCCCCGCAATCATGTGATGGGGGCAGGAGCCAAGTCGCCGATTACGTTGTCAGATGGCTCCGGAACAGGTGCTCGTGCCATGTTTCAAGGCCTGACAGCATTGCATTCATTCCTGTTTAGAGTCACAGGAAGCTTTCATTTGACCAGTGAAAACATTGCTGAGCTGATTCATGGATCCCTCCCCCCCATAAACCCAAGAAAAGGACAGTACAGCACAGGATACCAAGGCAAGACACAGGGTAGTCCCATGTTTCAGTGACATCTCCCTGCAGATTCTCCTCCAGGCTGCCTGGCAAAGGCGGGAGATTCTCTTCCCCAGTGATGGCAAGAGGAGGTCCTCCCACCTGACCAAGCAAGGCTGGGTGATGATCGCAGAGGAGGTCAGCAGCTGTGAGGTCACCCACTGGAACTGGGTGCAGTGCCAAAAGAGGGTCAAAAATCTTCTGTGTTCAGCCAAGGTAAGTGCTCCAAACCACTCTCATTTTTGGGGATTGTATGTGACTGCACGTGAGGTTGTGTGACATTCAGAGGGTGTCACTACCACAGCAATGGCAGAGGGGGTTAGGCATCACCTCATCCTGAAAGATGCATGGCTGCATCTCGGCCACAGGCCACCTTCCTTCATAGCTCACCCCCATTAACTCCCCTGACAGCGTGTGTCAGCATGAGACATATCAGATCCCCCGGTAGGGGACAAGGGGCTGACACTAGAACAACTGTCATGTTGATCTCTCTGCAAATGTCTACTATTTTCATCCTTTTCTTGCAGGACAAGAGGGCCTACAACAGGAGGGGGACAGCCCAGACTGGCAGAGGAGACCTTGATCTGCATCCTCTCACCACCCCAAAGAAACAGGCCTTAGAACTGGTGGGGACCCAGGGCGGCTATGCAATTTCAGACGTAAAGACTGGAGTCCCTGTGCAATAGAGTGAGGATTGGCTTCCATCAACAAACTCATTAATTTTGGAGACCTGCATCATGCATGGTTGGCATGACAAGATCTGCACAGCCTAACCCACACATGTTTGTGTTCTCTCAGGCAGGTTTGCATGCACAGGAGATCACAGCCACAAGGGGACAGTCATTTACCTCTGAGGAGGAGGACCACTCAGTGGACGCACCGTCCCATGACTCTCCTGAACCTTCCACCAGCGCAGATATTTTCACCTCGGTGGGTTATCATTCGGCTTCAGAAACAGGGTCACAAGCTGGTGAAAGCACCACACACGCGTCAGACAGCCGAGGCCATTAACAGTCCTCTGACTGTGGGTGGCCAGGTGCATGCTGAGCCCCAGGCTGATGATGACCCTCTGGTGTCGACAGCACCAGGCATGCTGTAGTTTCAGAGAGAGGTAAGGCAACATCTGGTGGAGATGCCAGAGCAGACGATGGAGGAATCCATTCATGCCATGAGTGCTGCCATGTCTCAGGCATGTAACAGCATGGCTTCCTCCACCAAGAGGTTGGCAAACCTTAGGAAAGACAGATCCCACAAACACACGCAGACCTGCACACCATCGCCTTGGGCATGAGCTCTACACAGAAGTGGAAAAGCAAGAGAAGGAACAGGAGCTAGGAGAATTCGCCTGCTCCTCGTCTTTTCTGGTGAGCAGGAAGGTTCAAGCAAGTCTTCAAAGGGAGGAAGAGAAGCTGACCTCCACTTCTGGGGGCTCCCCTCAGGGCGCACCAGTGCAGGACACCCTCATGCAGCCGGGACCTTCTAGGACTCAGGCAGCCAGAGGACTCCCACCAAAGTCATCACAGGCCAAGCGGCAGCCTGATCAGCAGCCGCCTCCAGCCCAGCTGCTGTTGCAGGGATCACACCGCATAGGAGTACCCACAAATGTATTAAGAAGACTACCTAGCCACACTTTGGGACTCACAGGTGTAAAAAATATGTTATGTATTGATTAATTATAAGTTATTTTTGCAAATCATTAGCCATCATTATCCAAAGGCCATGTTCCATTATGGCTTAATTGTAAGCTGCTGACTTCTACCTTTCTCCTTAGTGTAATGCCAATGTGATCACAGCCCTCATCAACATGCCTCATTATCATGTGTTCTTCCATGGGCACTAGCACGCATTGCAGCCAGTTACCAGTTACGGAACCCAAATGGAAAGGAGGCAATAGACTACATGTATGGATGTGAGTCTTCATTGGATTCTCAGTGAGTTGACATTAGGGTGTCTGGAAATGGGTAATTATGAAGTTGAGTGTTGCCTCCATTGCATGTCGCTCAACATGTCTGGCCTCCACCGACCTGTCTTCACCATCCATGCTGTTTGCCCCTCTCCATCCTCTGTGTCCTCCTCGTCGGTGGATGAGTGTTGCTCAGGCATTTCATCACCATGTAAGGCCTCCCACTTCTGCAGTGCTAGATTGTGCAGAGCACAGGATACTACCTCGGGACGTGAGACCCTCGCTGGGGCATAGTGCAGGGCTCCAACAGATCGATTGATGCAGCGGAATCTCATCTTCAGTCGTCCAATGGCCTGCTGAATGGTCGTTCAGGTGGATTTGTGGCAATTGTTGTACCTGTTCTCCACTGCACAGATTTGTTATGGGCAAATATTGTTTAACTAACTTGGAGATTTTGATGTGGTTGCAAAGAGGGATGATAAAGGTAATGTAGTTGATGTGGTGTACATGGATTTCTAAAAGACATTTGATAATGTGCCACATAACAGGCTTGTCAGCAAAGTTAGAGGCCATGGAATGAAAAGGACAGTAGCAGCACGGATATGAAATTGGCTGAGCGACAGGAAACAGAGGGTAGTAGTGAACAGTTGTATTTCAAACTGGAGAAAGGTATATAGTGGGGTTCCCCAGGTGTCTGTGTTAGGGCCCCTGCTTTTCTCGATATATATTAATGGCCTAGACTTAGGTGCCAAGGCCCAATTTCAAAATTTTCAGATGACATAAAGTATTGTGAACTGTGAGGAAGGTAGTGATAAATTTCAAGAGGACATAGACAGGTTGGTGGAAGGGGCAGACAACTGGGAGATAAACATTAATGAGAAAGTGTGATCTGTTTCATTTTTGTAGGAAGAATGAGGAGAGGCAATATAAAGGGTACAATTCTAAAGGTGGTGCAGGAGCAGAGGAACCTGGGAGTTTATGTGCACAAATTATTGAAGATTGTAGGGCAGGTTGAGAAAGCGGTTAATAAAGCATACGGGATCTGGGCTTTGTCAATAGGGGCATAGAGTACAAGAACATGAAAGTTATGATAAACCTGTATTAAACACTGGTTCAACTTCAGCTGGAGTATTGTGCCCAGTTCTGGGCACCACACTTCAGGAAAGGTGTTAAGACATTAGAGAGGGTGCCGAAAAGATTCACAAAATGGTTCCAGGGAAGAGGAACTTCAGTTATGTCGATAGGCTAGAGAAACTGGGGCTATTCTCCCTGGAGAAGAGAAGATTAAGAGGAGATTTTATAGAAAATTTCGAAATCACGAGAGTGCTGGAAAGAGTAGGGAGTTATAAATTGTTCCCATTGGTGGAAAGATCAAGAACCAGAGGGCACCGATTTAAGGTGATTGGCAAAAGAAGCAATGGCAACATGAGGAAAAACTTTTTTATGTAGTGAGTGATTAGGATATGGAATGCACTGCATGAGAGTGTGGTGGAAGTTTATGCAACTGAGGCCTTCAAAAGGAAATTGGATAATTATCTGAAGAGAAAAAATTTGCAGAGCTACGGGGAAAAGGTGGCGGAGTGGGACTAGACGAGTTGCTCTTGCACAGCGCCGGCACAGACACGATGGACTTAATGGCCTCCTTCTGTGCTGTAACCGTTCTATGATTCTATGTAAAGACTTGCATTAAAATAAGCTTTTCATGACCTCAGAGCATCCCAAAACACTTTACAACCAATAAAGCACTTCTGAAGGATAGTCACTGTTGAAGTGTAGAGAAATGGAGCAGCAAGGTCCCACAGTGGAGGTATAAATATTTAAATTGGACAAATACTTGAAGGGGAAAAAAAAAGAGGACTATGGAAATTAGGTCTTTCAAAGAGCCGGCACAGGCACAATGGGCTGAAAGGCCTTCTTCTGTGCTGTATTATTCTATGATTCTAATGTACAATACATCAGGGCAACTCCAGTACAGTAGAGCAGGACAACTTCCACTCATCTTCTTCAAAGAGTGCCATTGGATCCTTTATGCCCATCTGAGAGGACAGACTTTGTTTAATGTCTCATGTAAAAGACAGCATTTTTGATTGTACAGCACCTAGATTATGTGTTCAAGTCTCTGTTGTGGGGCTTGCACCCACAGCCTTCTGACTCAAATATGAGAATCCTGACACGTTCATGTGGGGAGCTCACATCTGGTATCAAATGCTTGCAGTAGGCCTTGGAATGAGTGGCAATTCCAGGCCACAGCTCCTCATGACAAACACCTTTATTAATTGAGAGAAAACATTTACAATACATGCCTCGATTCTTCATCTGTTCTCTGAATTTGCAAGGTTCTGTGTTGGGAGGGGTACTTCATAAAATTGTACCTTGTGTATAAAAATTGACACTCCTTTATTCAGTTAATTTCTGCTATTTTTGAATATTTTAGGTGAAATAGTGAGTGGATGAGGATATGATCAGAGTGCTGGTCTGAAAGAGTTGTGAGAGCTGGATTAATGTTAGCCCTTACAGGAACATAATGACAGTTACCTACCATCGCCCTTGTTGCTAGGGGCTGTTGACAAGTCATTCGTGCCCCAGAACCACGTTTTAATCTCTTTTTAATGTGCAAAAGTGTTCTGCTCAACTCAGAACTCTGGCTGAGAGACTGATGTTTTACAGTTGGCCACAAACTTGTAAGACTTGTAACTACTTTTACATCAGTCTAACAGAACGAGTTCAGACCCATGGTGGAACAGACAACTCACAACAATGCTTTCTTTACTTAAAGTCAAGAATGATTACAAACATCAGCATGCATGCACACACATGAACACCAGCCAGTTTGGCAATGACTAGTAGGTTCTTCTGTCTGTGCAACCGTTCAAGTCACCTGACTCACTGCAGCATCAGTGAGTGCCGTCAGACTGCTATTTTTATACCCCAAAACTTGGCCGGCCTCCCAATACATATGCATCCCAGACCTTGTTAACAATTGTCAGTCATTGATATCTCTCCTTACCTGTAGCCAATAGGCATTGACATCATCTCTGCAGGTTTTACAGAAGTTTCTCATTTTGCAATGGCTTAAAGGCTTGTCTTGCAGAATTCTCTAAGTCCATGCTTTTATCTAATATGCAAATGTCCCAACCACAGCCTTGTAGTTTTCTAGTCTGATAACAATGTCTAGTTCTTATAAGCTTGATTTTGCAGTTTGCCACAGACAATGGCAGTTGTTCACACCGCTCAAAAATCTAGATCGCTCAAGAATAGCTTGAAACCACAGCAATCCAATTTTACAAAGCTTTGCCCAGCAACACAGACTTCAGCTTCTCAAGGCATGTTGGTACCTTAAAATCAGTCAAGTTACAACATTGATTTGGTCAAATCCGAGATATCCATACCTTCCTACAATGTCCAACCTCACAATCCCCCAATGCTACACTACCCATTGCTACTTCCTTCCCAAGATCCACAAACAGGACTGCCCCAGTAGATTGATCATTTCAGCCTATTCCTGTCCCATGGAACTTACTACTTCCTATATCAACTCCATTATTTCTCCCCTTGTCCAGTCTCTTCTGACTTACATCTGTGACTCTTCTGATGCCATCCACCATTTTAATAGTTTCCAATTTCCTGGCCCTCATCATCCCCTTTTCACCATAGATGTCCAATTGCTCTATATCTTCATCCCCCACCAATGGTGGCCCAACCACTCCCCATCTTCCAATACCCTCTTCCACCTGGCTGAGCTTGTTCTTGCATTCTCCTTTAACTCTACTCACTTCCTCCAAATGAAATGTTGTCGCTATGGCTATATCTGCCTTACTGTGGGATGCATGCAAATTTCTTGTTTCAGTCCATTCAGATCTCCTCAAACCTCTTACCTCTTTTTCAGGTATATTGATGACTGTGTTGGTGCCAATCACTACTCTCCCTCTGAACTGGAAAATTTCATTAACTTTGTTTCAAATTTCCACCCTTCCTTCATTTTCAAATGGTCCATTTCTGATTCTTCCTCTATTTCCATTACAGTGGATAGGCTATTCACCAATGACTAGGATAAGCCCACTGACTCCCACAAACTTCCTTTCACCCCACTTCCTGTAAGGACTCTATTCCATTCTCCCAGTTGTTCTGTACCTGTCGCATCTGTTCCAATGATGGCACCTTTCACATTTTTTAATTGGTTCTTGGGATGTGGACGTTGCTGGCAAGACCAGCATATATTGCCGATCCCCAATTGTCCTTGAGAAGGTGGTGGTGAGCCGCCTTCTTGAACTACTGCAGTCAATGTGGTGTAGGTACACCCACAGTGCTGTTAGGAAGGGAGTTCTAGGATTTTGACCCAGCGACAGTGAAAGAGTGGCGATATAGCTCCAAGTCAGGATGGTGAGTGACTTGGAGCAGAACTTGCGAGTGGCGGTCTTCCCATCTGTCTGCTGCCCTTGTCCTTCTAGGTGGTAGAGATCACAGGTTTGGAAGGTGCTGTCGAAGAAGCCTTGGCGAGTTGCTGAAGTGCATCTTGTCGATGGTATACACTGCTTAGGGTCGTGGATGGGGTGCCAATCAAGCAGGCTGTTTTGGCCTGGATGATGTCAAGCTTCTTTGAGTGTAGTTGGAGCTGCACTTACTGAGGCAAGTGGAGAGTATTCCATCACACTCCTGACATGTGCCTTGTATATGGTGGGTAGGCTTTGCAGAGTCAGGAGGTCAGTTCCTCGTCACAGAAATCCCAGCCTCTGACCTGCTTTTGTAGCCAAAGTGTTGACTGATAGAGAAAAAGAAAGACTTGCATTTATGTAGTACCTTTCACAACTACCGGACGGCTCACAGTCTTTTACAGCCAATGACGTACTGTTTGAAGTGTAGTCACTGTTGCAGTGCAGGAAAGTTAATCTAGAATCATAGAATTATAGAATGGTTACAGCACAGACATAGGCCATTTGGCTTGTCATGTCTGCACTGGCTGTCCAAAGGAGCAATTCACGTAGTGCTACTCCCCCCATAGCCCTGCACATTCTTCCTTTTCAGCTAATAATCCAACTCCCTCTTGAATGCCTCAGTTAAACCTGCCTCCACCATACTCTCAGGCAGTGCATTCCAGATCCTAATCACTCACTGCATGAAAAAGTTTTTCCTCATGTCAACATTGCTTCTCTTGCAAATTACTATAAATTTGTGCCCTCTGGTTCTCCATCCTTCCATCAATGGGGACAGTTTCTGCTTATTTACCCTGTCCAGATCCCTCATGATTTTGAATACCTCAATCAAATCTCCTCTCAACCTTCTCTTCTCCAAAGAAAACAGTCCCAACTTCTAAAATCTATTTATGTAACTTAAGTTCCTCATCCCTGGATCCATTCTTGTGAATCTTTTCTGCACTCGCTCTAATGCCTTCACATCTTTCCGAAAGCGTGGTGCCCAGAAATGGATGCAATACTCCAGTTGAGGCCGAACCAGTGTTTTATATAAGTTTAACATAACTTCTTTGCTTTTGTACTCTATGCCCCTATTGATGAAGCCCAGGATACTGTATGCTTTATTAAGAGCTTTTTCAACTAGGTCTGCCACCTTCAATGATTTATGTACATATACACCCAGGCCCCTCTGCTGCTGCACCCCCTTTAGAATTGTACCTTTTATTTTATACTATCTCCCTGTGTTCTTCCTACCAAAATGAATCACTTCACATTTCTCTGCATTAAATTTCACCTGCCACTTGTCCGCCCATTCCATCAACCTGTCTATGTCCTTTTGAATTTCTGCTTCACCTTCCTCACAGTTCACAATACTTCCAAGTTTTGTATCATCTGAACATTTTGAAATTGTGTCCTGTACTTCAAGGTCTAGGCCATTAAGAACTAGGGTTCTAACACCAACCCCTGGGGGACTCCACTAGAAACCTTGATCCAGTCCAAAAAACAACCATTATTCATTACTCTGTTTCCTGTCACTTAGCCAATTTTGTATCCATGTTGCTACAGTCCCTTTTATTCCATGAGCTATAACTTTGCTCACAAGTCTGGTGTGTGGCACTTTATCAAATGCGTATTTGAAGTCCACGTACACAACATCAACAGTATTACCCTCATCAGCCCTCTCTGCTACAAAGAACAAAGAACAAAGAACAGTACAGCACTGGAACAGGCCATTCGGCCCTCCAAGCCTGCACCTATCATGATGCCTGTCTAAACTAAAACCTTCTGCATTTCCGGGGTCCGTATCCCTCTATTCCCATCCTATTCATGTATTTGTCAAGATGCCTCTTAAACGTCGCTATCATACCTGCTTCCACCACCTCCCCCGGCAGCAAGTTCCAGGCACTCACCACCCTCTGTGTAAAAAACTTGCCTCGCACATCCCCTCTAAACTTTGCCCCTCTCACCTTAAACCTATGTCCCCTAGTAACTGACTCTTCCACCCTGGGAAAAAGCTTCTGACTATCCACTCTGTCCATGCCACTCATAACTTTGTAAACCTCTATCAGGTCGCCCCTCCACCTCTGTCATTCCAGTGAAAACAATCTGAGTTTATCCAACCTCTCCTCATAGCTAATACCCTCCAGACCAGGCAACATCCTGGTAAACCTCTTCTGTACCCTCTCCAAAGCCTCCACGTCCTTCTGGTAGTGTGGCGACCAGAATTGTACACAATATTCCAAGTGTGGCCTAGCTGCAGCATAACTTGCCAATTTTTATACTTTATGCCCCGACAGATGAAGGCAAGAATGTTGTATGCCTTCTTGACTACCTTATCCACCTGCGTTGCCACTTTCAGTGATCTTTGGACCTGAACGCCCAGATCTCTCTGCTTGTCAATACTCCTAAGGGTTCTGCCATTTACTGTATACTTCCCACCTGTATTAGACCTTCCAAAATGCATTACCTCACATTTGTCCGGATTAAACTCCATCTGCTATTTCCCCGCCCAAGCCTCCAACGATCTGTATCCTACTGTATCCTCTGACAATCCTCATCACGATCCGCAACTCCACCAACCTTTGTGTCGTCCACAAACTTACTAATCAAACCAGCTACATTTTCCTCCAAATCATTTATATACACTACAAACAGCAAAGGTCCCATCAAACACTCAAGCAAGTTAGTTAAACATGATTTGCCCTTAACAAATGCGTGCTGGCTTTCCTTAATTAACCCTCATTTGTCCAAGCGACTATTAATTTTGTCCCAAGTTATCATTTCAAGAAGTATCCCTGCCTCCCAAGTTTAAACTGTCTGGCCTGTAGTTACTGGACTTATCTTTACACTTTTTTGAACAAGCGTGTTACATTTCCAATTTTCCAGTCCTCTGGCACCAAACCTGTATCTAAGGAGGATGGGAAAATTATGGCCAGTGCCTCTGCAATTTCCACTCTCACTTCCCTCAGCATCCTTGGATGCATCTCATCTGGTTGGTGCCTTATCAACTTCTTGTTGGAAATTTAACTGACCACTCTCGGTCCGTGGGATTTAAGCAAGCAAAGACCTTTATTCGAGCATATGCAAGAGAGAAGCTCCTGGTATTCCAAGGAACCTCTCAGCAATACAGAGTTTGCAGCATGTATTTATAGTTCTTAATTTCCCTGTTTTACTATTCAATTCTGTGACAGCCATCAATCATTAGTCTCTTTAGTCCATTACATACATCATGTGGTTAGTAACCTGATCAATGATGATGATCAATATAGGTCTAGCAGATGTTTCCTACTATATCAGTCTCCAACCTTGAGTCTGTTAGTTCATTGGTGACTTAGTTGCCTGTCTGGCCTTCACTCTCTCCACAGAATAACATGTTTACACAGACTGTTAAGGCTATTATTATCACTGCTGCTGAGTTTGCAGTCCGAGGGCTGGCATTAGTCAAGTAGATCATCATGCCTATCTTCACTACTGTGCTTATTTTAATATTATTAGTACACTCTGCTGCTAGCCCTATTTAGCCCGATTTAAGACTAATCCCTTTTGTCCCACTTCAAACTTTAAGTACAGACAGCCTATCTAATACTTCCTTCTTTGTCAATTTTAAACCCTTCAAATGTCTCAACTACCTCCTCTTTCACCATAACTTGTGCAGCATCTTCTTACTTGGTAAAGACAGATACAACGTACACATTTAATACCTCAGCCATGTCCTTTGGCACCATGCGTAAATCCCATTATTGGTCCCGAATCGGCCCAACTCCTTTTACCACCCTTTTACTATTTATATGCCTATAGAACACTTTTGGATTCCCTTTTATGTTAATTGCCAATCTCTTCTCATACTCTCTCTTTGCTTCTCTTATTTGCTTTTTCACTTCCTCTCTGAATCTTCCATATTCAGCCTGGTTCTCTGTTGTATTGTCCAACTGACATCTGTCATAAACACACTTTTTCTTCTTCATCTTAATCTCTATCTCGTTTGTCATTCAGGGAGCTCTGGATTTGTTTGCCCTACCTTTCCCCTTCGTGGGAATATACCTTGACTTTGCTTGAACTCTCTCTTCTTTAAAGGCAGTGCGTTGTTCAGTTACTATTTTGCCTGCCAACCTTTGATTCCAATTTATCTGGGTCAGATCAATTTTTATCATATTGAAGTTAGTTTTCCCCAGTTAATTATTCCTATTCTTGATTGTTCCTTGTCCTTTGCAATAGCCAGCCTAAGGTTTATGATACAATGATTGCTGTCCTCTAAATATTCCCCTACTGACAATTGGCCCACCACATTCCAAGAACCAAGTCTAGCAGTGCCTCCTTTCTCATTGGACTGGAAATATACTGCTGTAGAAAATTCTCCTGAATACAGTGTAATAGCTCTTTCCCCTCGCTGCCCTATACACTACTACTATCCCAGTCTATACTTGAATAATTAAAGTCCCCCATTATAACTACTCTATAATTCTCACACTGTAATTTCCTTGCAAATTTGTTCCTCTGAATCTTTCCCACTAGTTGATGGCCTATAGACCACACAGAGCAATGTAATCGCAGTTTTTTTGTTCCTTAGCTCTTGCAAAATAGATTCTGTTCTTGACCCCTCTGAGAAATCCTCTCTCTCCAGCACTGCAATGTTCTCCTTAATCAATACTGCCACCCCTCCCCCTTTCCATCCTTTCCTATCTTTCCTGAACATCTTGTATCCATGAATATTTAATACCCAGTCCTGCCCTTCTTTGAGCCAGGTCTCTGTTATAGCCACAACATCATATTTCCACGTGGCTATCTGCACCTGCAACTCACCAATCTTATTTATCACACTCCGCACATTCACTTATATGCACAGTAAACATAATTTAGACTTTATTACTTTCCCCCTTACTCAAACCCACCTAATAACTTACTATTTCCTACTCTAATCCTATCTGTCTCTCCCAGTATTCTGTGCACCTTGGTATTCCTCTCTAGTATTACCTCCAGGTTCCCACACCCCTGCACCAGCAAATTGCGCCTCAAGGAAATTGGTCCCGGTTCTGCTTAGGTGCAACCCGCCCAGCTTATACAAGTCCCATCTCCCTCAGAGCCGGTCCCAATGTCCCAGGAATCTAAAGTCCTCCCCCCTGCACCATCTTTCCAGCCTTCATTCCCTTTATCTTCCTATTTCTATACTTGTTTGCACGTGGTACCAGGAATAATCTGGAGATTACTACTTTTGAGGTCCTGCTTGCTAATTTCCCACCTAGCTCTCTAAACTCTGGCTGCAGGACCACATCCCTCTTTCTACGTACGTCATTGGTACAGATGTGGACCAGGACTGCTGTTCTCTCTCCCCTCTCGGGGTACTCTGCAGACGTTCAGTGACATCCTTGACCCTGGTAACAGGAAGGCAACATACCGCCGTGAATTCACATCTGCAGCTGCAGAAACACCTGTCTGTTCCCCTAACTCTTGAATATCCTATCACGATTGCTCTTTGGGTCTTCTTTGTGCCCCCCCCCCCACCCCCTGTACAGCTGAGCCAACTGTGGTGCCATGGACTTGGCCCTGGCTGCATCCCACAGATGAGCCATCACTTTCATCAGTTTTCAGAACTGAATACTGGTTGAAGAGTGAGATGCACTCAGTGGTCTCCTGCACTAGCTGCCTGTTTTTTCTTGACTGCCTGGTGGTCACACGTTCCCTCTCTCCCTGCATATTCTTAAGCTGCAGGGTGACTATGTCCATAAACATGCTATCCACGAAGCTCTCAACCTCATGGATGAGGCACAGCGACGTCAGCTGCTGGCCAAGCTCTGAATCCCGGAGCTTGAGCTGTAGCAACTGATGACATTTCTTGCACATATGGTTATCCAGGACACAAGAAGTGTACTGGAGTTCCCACATGGCACAGGATGTGCCCTCGAGAGGCTGGAGCTGCCCTACCATTCCTCTAACTATTAGTTAATAAACCTTACTACTACTAATAAACTTTACTGCTTAAAAAAAGACTCATCAACTACTCACTTCCCTTCTGTTGATATCACTTAAATATAGGGAAGTTAACTGAATGATTTACTGAACCCTTTTTTAATCTAGTTCAGTTTCTGGTCAATGGTAATCCCCAGGATGTTGATGGTAGGGGATTCAGCAATAGTAATGCAATTGAATGTCAAGGGGAGATGGTTACATTCTCTCTTATTGGAGATGGTCGCTGCCTGGCACTTGTGTGGTGCAAATGTTACTTATCAGCCCAAGCCTGAATGTTGTTCAGGTCTCGCTGCATATGGACACAGTCTGCCTAAGTATCTGAGGAGTTGCAAATGGCACTGAACACTGTGCAGTTATCAGTGAGCATCCCCACTACAGAGCTTTTGATGAAGGGAAGGTCATTGATGAAGCAGCTGAAGATGGTTGGGCCGAGGACACTACTACTTTTTGACCAAGCCTTTGGTCATCTGACCTAATATATCCTTATGTGGCTCAATGTCGTATCTTGTTTTAAAATGATCCTGTGAAGCACCCTGGGATGTTTATTACTTTAAAGGCGCTATATACATATAAATTGTTGTTGTTATCCCACTTGCACTCTGACCTCTCTCCTTGGTCTCCTACATTGCCCCAATGGTGCTTTAACATAAGTTCGAGGTACAACATCTCATCTTTCTAGTAGGCACTTTACAGACGTACAAGCTTAACATTGCATTTAACAACTTTAGATCTTAACCACCATTTTCTTTCAGACAGCAGGTGCTGGTAATGGAGAATGCTGGCACCAAAGCCCTTACGAGTGGAGGAGATATAGGCTGGTGCCTGCGTTGGGAATCCCCTGTCGGTACACAGAGAGTAGGATGATCCACACCTCTGTGGTCCACCCACCTTTCTCCACCACATTCCTGGACTGCAGGAACCTTCCCTCATCTTCTTTTGTTTCTTTTCTTGTCCCATTCCCACCCACTTTTTGCCTTGCACCATCATCACTCCTGTCATTTCCTGCACTCCAACCTATCACATTTCTTTTGTTCTTTCCTCACTTCCTCCCCTGTCCCTCTCCTTCACCCAGGCTCTGTACTTGCTTAAAAACTGTAAATCTCTAACATCTTCCATTTCTGATGAAAGGTCATCAACCAGAAGTGTTGGGGAGAATTTGAACATGGGGGAGCAGGTGGGGACTGGTGTGGTTGGGGCTAAATAGGCAAAAATTCTGAGCATGTTAGGAAGTGCACTCCAACTCGCAGACATCTGGGTATTACTGAGGTGGGGCAAGAGGCAGACAGCCAACTTGCGCCCAGCAGGCAGGTTGGTATTTTAAACTTGTTAATGAGGCTAGAAGCATCAGGTTTAACTATGGCCAGCCGGGTTTCCCAGATCTCAGAAGACCTGCCAGCTGCAGCAAGGAGCAAAATGCTGTGTCCTTACAGCACTGCTTGTGGGCCAGGAGAAGCCAGAATGCTTCCTTCCAGCACTCTCAAGCTTCTCCACCCTCAGTTACATCCCTCATCCCCATTAACCATCCGGGCCTCCCCTGTCGCAGGGCCAGGGATTGGACACTACCACCCCCACCTTTCCCGCTCCCCAGGATAAGAACCATATTCCCTGGGTGGAGGTCAGACATATCTGGTCCTGCAGCCTTCTCTGCAGTGCTCCAAGACGGACTGGAAGCCAAACCTGTCAGTCAGGCTAATTTACAAGGGTGGGTACCTGTCAGGATCAAAAGTCACATACTACAAAGTTAAACCTCCATAGTTTGGGGTAATGCAGAATCCTGGGTTTTTTGTATACTACTGGACCACCCTGCCAATCCCCCTCCCACCCACACCCTACTCCCAGTGCATCAGCAAGTAAAAATAATCCCTGTTATCTATGTTCCTCTCTCCACAGATGCATCCTGACTCTCTGTGTATCTTCAGCATTGCCGGTTGTAAATTCAGATTACAAACATTTGCAGTACTGCTTTGCTTTTACAGTTGTTTTTCAGCCAATAAAAACCCAGTTTTTTGGTCTTGCTCCCACCTTCAAAATGAATGAAAAGCAGAAGAGTAAATGTAAGTAATGACATTTCCAGTTCTTCTTAAGGTCTGAAAATTGTTGCAGTAGTTAATGAGTAAAATGGTAGAACTCGAAGAGTTAGATTGGGAAAGAATACTATCGAAAAAGGGACAGAATGAGCAGAATCACAATTTTTTTTATTTAAAATTGTTTTGGATGTTTGTTTTTACAGCACAGTATTAATATTTCAGTAATAAATCTACTTTTGACTGCTGATTAGCTTGGTGTCATCTAGCCCTGCGAATTAGTAATTTCTCTAGACTAGCTGTAAATGTAAGAGTCAGTAGCATAATGTCATTAATCGTGCATTATTTCAACAACAGCTCTGACCATTAATTCAACCCCCAGCTTTAGCCAATACATTTTCAGAGACTCCAGCTCGACAACAGAGTTTTACTTGATGGAAACATGGAGCTCAATGTGCCTAATTTTCCAATTTAAAAGACCAGAAAATCAAGAATGATCTGAATCAGATGCAATACTTTCTGTGCTCAGTTCTCCAGTCCATGTTTCCATCCAGCAAGATTCCACACTGGGAGCAGATTCTCCAAAAAATTACCCCAGTAATATATCTAAGCCAATGAGGCTAATAACAGTATCAGCAATCACACATTTTTTTATTATGTTTTTGGAACATCCCAGAGTACTTCATATCCAATGAATTACTTTTGAACTATTATATGGGCAAAGAAAGCAGCCAATTGAAACAAAATCAAGTCCCTACAAATGAGATATATGATCAATTAATCTGTTTATGATGGTGATAAATTGATGATGTAGAAAGAACAAAATAAAAGGATTTTTGACACAATCTTTCTCTCAGTGATTTGGGGATTGATGTCCATGATACTGTGCATTTTCCTGTGAAAACCATAAATCAGTGTTCATGAATGAACATGTAAACTGAGGTAGAGAATTAATGATAGATTAATCAACTGAAGAATTTGACCGTCAGTCTCAGACTTCAACCAGCCAATATCATCACAGCTCCCTGCTACAATGTACATATCTGAATAGCATTTCTTAATTAAGGAACATCACGGTTAACACAAACTGATACGGCTGCAGCATTGTTCCTTTGTTCTAGTTATTTATATGAGTAGAACCAACAAGTCAAAGACTTCAAAGTACATTATCTAAAGAAAATGCAAAGAAATACACCAGTGCAGACTAATGTTCAGCTGTGGCATGTAAATATTCGCATTTGAAAGTTAAAAAAAATCCCAAATGCTGGAAGACCTTAATAGAGTGTGTATTTCTTTGCTGCTCATGCCCATGCCCCTCAGCTTTTATTAAAGTTTTCCTCTATCTTGTTGGATTGAAATTGTGAAATAATTGTTTAAATTAATCACATGTCCAGTAATGATGTCATTTATCTCAGGAGGCCTCTCATGGCAGGTGATGATCATTAATCTTTAATGGGGTGTTGTTTGTGTGGTCACAAGAGATACCAGCTTGAATTCTTTCAGAGACAGGAATGTTTACTTAGTGTATCAAAAACTTGATTTTAACTCTATTAAATCCTGCAGCCTCCAGCTGAAATATGTGCAGTTTCTTAAGCAGTGACGTCACTTTGTCATTATGGGTATCAGAATTACATAGGTTTTACAGCACAGAAATAGGTCACTCTGACGAATCAGTCAGCATCTTCTGTATGAGCAATAGTCTTAACCCCAAGTGCTACACCTGTTTCCATTTCCCTTTATTAACATTGGTACATTCCAACGAGGGCTAAAGGGAACCAATAACAGGGCTCTTTGGATGACGGGGGAGGTAGAAATTATGATAAAACAAAAAAGAGGGTGTATGATGCATGTCAGGTGAATTCTTCAAGTGAAAACCAGGCCACATACAATAAGTTGAGAGCAGAGGTGAAGAGGAAAATTAGACAGGCAAAGAGAGAATATGAGAATAGAAAGCAGTCAACATAAAAGGGAACACAAAAATCTTCTACCAGCATGTAAATAGTAAACAGATAGTAAAAGGTGGAGTGTGGCCTATTAGGGACAAAGAGAGTAATACATGCTTAGAGGCACAAGGCAAGGCTCATATATTTAATGAATATTTTGTATCAGTGTTCACTAAGGAAGTGGAATCTGACAAAATATTTGTTGAAGCAGAGAGAGTAGAGGCAATGGACAGGGTAAAAATTGAAGGGGCGTTGTAATAAAAAGGCTGGCTATGCTTAGGGTAGATAAATCACCTGGTCCGGGTGGTTTGTATCCCAGGTTGTTAAAGGAAGTGGGGATGGAGATAGTGGAAGTGCTTGCCATAATCTTCCAATCATCCTTGGATATTGGGGAGGTCCTAGAGGATTGGGGAGTGGCAAATATGACACCTTTATTCAAGAAAGGGTGTAAGGGCAGACCTAGCAACTGCAGGCCAGTTGGTTTAACATCAGTGGGGGGTAAGGTTGGAAACAATAATCAAGGAAAAAATCATCATAAACCACAAGGGATATTCGTCCATCAATGTTCAGCAGGTGTGCTGTGAGCTGTCATGATGCATTCATACTGCAGCAGTCCATCATCCCAGACATTACTGTTCCAGGTTGGCTCACAGAAGACAAGAGATACACACTTCAAACTTGGCTCATGATATCTGTGAGGAGCCCCACTAATGAGAAGCACTACAACAAGAGCCACATGACCAATCAGTGCGTCGTGGAGCATGCTTTTGGAATGTTGAAGATATGCTTAAGGTGCAGGGACAGATCTGAAGGTGCTGTTCAGCAGATGCTAGTCAGGGTGTCCTGAAAGTGATTTGTTGTAGCCTGCATATCATTGCACAGCAGAGAGGATTGCAGATGGAGTCGGATGATTTGGCTCATCACTTATCTTCAGATGAGGAGATCATAGAGGAGGAGGCAAAGGAGGATGATGAAGATGCAGCATCAATCGCCGGACCAACTGCTTAATTTGCTGCCTGGGATGCTCTAATATCACAAAGGTTCACCTGGTGTAAAGCATAATAAATGAAACCCTGTGGTCCACTCCCACCACCAGGACCAATCAGCCCTTCCCCTTTGCACAAAACAGCTCTTCAACCATGCATCCACCCATTGCACAACTGCCCAATGGGTGCAGTCATATATTGACATTTTTCATAAAACAATTAGAAGGGCAAGTCAGCAGTCAAGACGCAATAATGGACAAGACGTGGATGTGATATTAATCAAAAAACCTTATGTGTAATTTTAGGAAAGGAAACTAAACAACATGTCAAATGCCCTTGTGCACACCCTTGCTGAACTACAATACTATCATTCGGGATACCCTGGCTAGCAAATGCTGAACAGCGCCTTCTGACCATGCACCTGAAACACATCTTCAACATTCCAGCTTGCTCAATGTCACATCTAGTGGTCAAGTAGCTCTTGTTGTAGTGCTCCTGCACCTCATTACTGGGGTTCCTCACAGATATCATGAGACAAGTTTGAAGTGGGTATCCCTTGTCTCCTACATTTCCTACCACTTCTATGTGGTGCACAGAACATAGAACATAGAACAGTACAGCACAGTACAGGCCCTTCGGCCCATGATGTTGTGCCGAACCTTTAACCTACTCTAAGATCAAATTACCTACATACCCTTCATTCTACTATCATCCATGTACCTATCCAAGAGTCGCTTAAATGTCCCGAATGTATCTGCTTCTACTACCACCGCTGGCAGTGCATTCCATGCATCCACCACTCTCTGTGTAAAGAACCTACCTCTGACATCTCCCCGAATCCTTCCTCCAATCACCTTAAAATTATGCCCCCTGGTGATAGCCCTTTCCGCCCTGGGAAAAAGTCTCTGGCTATCCACTCTATCTATGCCTCTCAGCATCTTGTACCCCTCTATCAAGTCACCTCTCATCCTTCTTCGTTCCAATGAGAAAAGCCCTAGCACTCTCAACCTTTCTTCGTAAGACATGCCCTCCAGTCCAGGCAGCATCCTGGTAAATCTCCTCTGCACCCTCTCTAAAGCGTCCACATCTTTCCTATAATGAGGCGACCAGAACTGAACACAATATTCCAAGTGTGGTCTAACCAGGGCTTTATAGAGCTGCAGCATAACCTCGCGGCTTTTGAACTCAATCCCCCTGTTAATGAAAGCCAACGCACAATACGCCTTCTTAACAACCCTATCAACTTGGATGGCAACTTTGAGCGATCTATGGACATGGACCCCAAGATCCCTCTGTTCCTCCACACTACCAAGAATCCTGTCTTTAAGCCTGTATTCTGCATTCAAATTCAACCTTCCAAAATGAATCACTTCACACTTTTCCAGGTTGAACTCCATCTGCCACTTCTCAGCCCAGCTCTGCATCCTGTCAATGTCCCGTTGCAACCTACAACAGCTTTCCACACTATCCACAACTCCAGCAACCTTCGTGACATCGGCAAACTTGCTAACCCAGCCTTCCACTTCCTCATCCAAGTCATTTATAAAAATCACAAAGAGCAGAGGTCCCAGAACAGATCCCTGCGGAACACCACTGGTCACCAAGCTCCAGGCTCCATCTACTACCACCCTCTGTTTTCTATGGGCCAGCCAATTCTGTATCCAGACAGCCAACTTTCCCTGTATCCCATGCCTCCTTACTTTCTGAATGAGCCTACCATGGGGAACCTTATCAAACGCCTTGCTAAAATCCATATACACCACATCCACTGCTCTTCCTTCATCAATGTGTTTTGTCACATCTTCAAAGAATTCAATAAGGCTTGTGAGGCATGACCTGCCCCTCACAAAGCCATGCTGACTGTCTCTAATCAAACTATGCTTTTCCAAATAATCATAAATCCTGTCTCTCAGAATCCTCTCCAATAATTTGCCCACTACCGACGTAAGACTGACTGGTCTATAATTCCCAGGATTATCCCTATTCCCTTTCTTGAACAAGGGAATAACATTTGCCACCCTCCAATCTTCTGGTACTACTTCAGTGGAGAGGGAGGACGCAAAGATCATCGCCAAAGGCGCGGCAATCTCTTCCCTCGCTTCCCTTAATATCCTTGGGTATATCCCGTCTGGCCCCGGGGACTTATCTATCCTCATGTCTTTCTAAATTTCCAGCACATCCTCCCTCTTAACATCAACCTGTTCGAGCTTATCAACCTGTTTCACGCTGTCCTCACAAACGACCAGGTCCCTCTCACTAGTGAATACTGAAGCAAAGTATTCATTTAGGACCTCCCCTACCTCCTCCGACTCCAGGCACAAGTTCCCTCCACTATCCCTGATCGGCCCTACCCTCACTCTGGCCATCCTCTTGTTCCTCACATAAGTGTAGAACGCCTTGGGATTTTCTTTAATCCTACCCAGCAAGACCTTTTTATGTCCCCTTCTAGCTCTCCGAAGTCCATTCTTCAGTTCCTTCCTGGCTACCTTGTAACCCTCTAGAGCCCTGTCTGATCCTTGCTTCCTCAACCTTAAGTAAGTTTCCTTCTTCCTCTTGACTAGCTGTTCCACATCTCTTGTCATCCAAGGTTCCGTCACCCTACCATCCCTTCCTTGCCTCATCGGGACAAATCTATCCAACAGTCGCAGCAAGTGCTCCCTAAACAACCTCCACATTTCTGTCGTGCATTTCCCTGAGAACATCTGTTCCCAATTTATGCTCCCCAGTTCCTGCCTAATAGCATTGTAATTCCCCCTCCCCCAATTAAATATTTTCCCATCCCTTCTGCTCCTCTCCCTCTCCATGACTATAGTAAAGGTCAGGGAGTTGTGATCACTATCACCGAAATGCTCTCCCACCGAGAGATCTGCCACCTGGCCTGGTTCGTTTCCAAGCACCAAGTCCAACATCGTCTCCCCTCTCGTCGGCCTATCTACATATTGAGTCAGGAAACCTTCCTGGACACACCTGACAAAAACTGCTCCATCCAAACTATTTGCACGAAGGAGGTTCCAATCAATATTAGGGAAGTTGAAGTCACCCATGACAACAACCCTGTTACTTCTGCACCTTTCCAAAATCTGCCTCCCAATCTGTTCCTCCGTGTCTCTGTTGCTATTGGGGAGTCTATAGAAAACTCCCAATAAAGTGACTGCTCCTTTCCTGTTTCTGACTTCCACCCATAATGACTCAATCGACAAACCCTCCTCGACGACCTCCCTTTCTGCAGCTGTGATACTATCCCTGATTAGCAATGCCACTCCCTCTTTTACCTCCCTCCCTATTACTTTTGAAACATCTAAACCCCGGAACATCCAACATCCTTTCCTGCCCCTGTGATATCCAAGTTTCCGTAATGGCCACAACATCGTAGCTCCAAGTACTGATCCATGCTCTAAGTTCATCACCCTTATTCCTGACACTTCTTGCTTTAAAATAGACACACTTCAACCCATCATACTGGCTGCAACTTTGCCCTGTCAACTGTCTAACCTTCCTCACAGACTCTCTGCACTCTGTATCTGCCTGTTCAACAGCTACCCCATCCACTGTTCCATAGCTCCGGTTCCCATCCCCCTGCCAAACTAGTTTAAACCCTCTTAAAGAGCTCTGGCAAACCTCCCGCCCAGGATATTGGTGCCCCTCCAGTTCACATGCAACCCGTCCTTCTTGTACAGGTCTCACCTTCCCCAGAAGGTATCCCAATGATCCACATAACTGAAGCCCTCCCTCCTACACCAGCTCTGTAGCCACGTGTTCAGCTGCACTCGCTCTCTGTTTCTAGCCTCACTAGCACGTGGCACCGGTATCAATCCTGAGATTACTACTCTGCTCATCCTGCCTTTTAGCTTCCAACTTAACTCCCTATATTCGTTTTTGAGGTCCTCATCCCTTTTCTGAGCTATATCATTGGTACCGATGTGTACCACGACTTCTGGCTGCTCCCCCTCCCCCTTAAGAATTCGGTAGACTCGATCCGAGACATCCCTGACCCTGGCACCCGGGAGGCAACATACCATCCGGGAGTCTCGTTCGCGACCACAGAATCTCCTGTCTGTTCCTCTAACCATTGAATCTCCTATCACTATCGCTCTCCTATTCTCCCCCCTTCCCTTCTGAGTCGCAGAGCCAGGCTCAGTGCCAGAGACCTGGCCGCTGTGGCTTTCCCCTGGTAGGTCGTCCCCTCCAACCATATCCAAAACGGTATACTTATTATTGAGGGGAACAGCCACAGGGGATCCCTGCACTGTGCGCCTATTCTCTTTCCCTCCCCTGACGGTCACCCAGCTACCTTTATCCTGTGACTTAGGTGTCAGTACTTCCCTATAACTGCTCTCTATCACCCCCTCAGCCTCCTGAATGATCCGAAGTTCATCCAGCTCCAGCTCCAGTTCCCTAACGCGGTCTGTGAGGAGCTGGAGTTGGGTGCACTTCTCACAGGTGATGTCAGCAGGGACACAAGTGGTGACCCTTACTTCCCACATCCTGTAAGAGGAGCATGCAACTGCCCTAGCTTCCATCCCCTCTGCTCTAAATTGACAACAGAGAATAAAAACAAATAAAGGAAAACCTTACCTTACCAAACCCTCCTCACAAGAGTCCTTTTTTTTGGTTAGAGGAGGAGGATGGCTGGGAGACACTACACGTGTAGTGTTTCGGGTTTAGCCACTGCCCGAATATATAAGTTCACTTACCCAGCAGTCCCCGTGTCCGCGTCCGCCGAATCACGAGGTAAGTACTTTCTAGTGAAACTTACCTTCCCGGCTGCCCCCTGGCTCGCGCTTTCACCGCTACCGCTGTTCAAACTTCAGCAGAAGTAGAGGCAGGCTTCTCAGATTAATGTCCTAATTGCTGAAATGTCTTTTGCATGTGCCCTCTGGGTTTTGCAGCTACTGAGTGTCCTGCCAAAGATTTCTTCATCTGCACCTCTGCAGAGGCAGACATGGCCATTGACAGACGAAGCTGCATGTTGGATATTGAGAGACAAGGCTGCATGTTGGATATTGTCTAAGCGGAGGGCAATGGATGAGAGGTGGGAGTGATTTGAAAGAAATTTTCACTTCCATTTACCCTTTTGCCATCAGCCCTCTCCAGGACGAGCACCGGATCACTCCTGTAACTCTGCTGCAGACCAGATTGGGCGAGATCAGTGACGGGTAGTGAAGCCATGGCGACCATATCTCACAACCTGTTTAAGGCAGCTGACATCTGTATGGACTCATGGATGATAATCTGGAACAAAATTAGCAGTCACTTGGACAAATGCAGATTAATTAAGGAAAGGCAGCATGGATTTGTTAAAAGCAAAATGTGTTGAACTAATTTGATTGAGTTTTTTGTTGAGGTAACAGAACAGGTTAATAAGGATATTGCAGTTGATGTGGGATACATGGATTTCCAAATGCCATTTGATAAAGTGCCACATAACAGGTTTATCAGCAAAGTTAAAGCCCATAGCAAAAAAGGGACAATGGCAGCGTGGATGCGAAGTTGGCTGAGTAACAGGAAACAGAGAGTAGTGAATGTAATAAAAACAAGAAATGCTGGAAATACTCAGCAGGTCTGGCAGCATCTGCGGAGAGACAAGCAGAGTTAATGTTTCAGGTCAGTGACCCTTCATCAGAGTAGTGGTGAATGGTTGTTTAGAGAATGAAGGAAGGTCAATAGTGGGGTTCCCCAGGGGTCAGTATTAGGACCACGACTTTTCTTGATCTATATTTATGAGGCATTACATTTGAGAAGGATGTGAAGGTATAAGAGAAGGTGCAGAAAAGATTTACAAGAATGTTTCCTGGGATAAAAGACTTGAGTAACATGGTTAGATTGGAGAAGCTAGGGCTGCTCTTCTTAGAGAAGAGAAGGTGAAGAGAAGGTTTTTTAGAGGTGTTCAAAATCTGGAAAGAGTAGATTGGAAGTAACTATTCCCATTAGTGGAAGGGTCAAGAACTAGAGAATGCCAATTAAGGTGAATGGCAAGAGAACCAGAGGCAACATGAGGAAAAACTTCTTTATGTAGCGAATGGTTAGGATCTGAAATGCACTACCTGAGAGTGTGGTGGAGCAGATTCACTCGTGGCTTTCAAAAGAAAATTGGATAATTATTTGAAGCGAAAAAATTTGCAGGACTATGGGGAAAAGGCTGGGGAGTGGGACTAGCTGAGTTGCTCTTGCAGAGAACCAGCACAGATACAATGGGCCAAAGGGCCTCCTTCTGTGCTGTAACCATTCTATGATTCTGTGATTCTATTTGAAAGCCATGCTTGAAGCTCCATGGAGGAGGCCACTTATGGCATGCAGATATTCTCACAATTCCCTATGCCACTAATCCACTAGCAATAGAGTTGGACACCTCCATCCTATGACGTGTGTATGTCATGTCAGTCAGTATCTGGCTCAGTTGCTGATGCACTTTTGGCATTCTCCTCTGCAGCGATAGAGCATGGAGCTCAGCATTTGTGTCCAGCTGAGCAGAGCTCCCTTCCTGCCACCAGTGTCTGCTTGTGTGTTCACTTGTGAGATGTGAAGCACCAAGTGAAAACCCAACTAGCTATCTAAGCGGTCCCACTGAAGTACAAAGCCTACTGGTGCATGGCTGTATGTCCTGTGATGGTGCACCCTCAGAAGGAATGAAGTTGTTTGAGGAATTGTCCTCGTGGATGTCCTGCAACACTTACTGTATGCATGAAGGCCCTGGAAGACCAAAGAAAGGGATATGATTAGTCATGGCAAAGTCACAATCTTAGCAATCACCATACTCAGTGTAGGGGAGACTGGCTTATGGAATCATGGGATACTTGGCGTAATTTAGGTCCCTGAAACTTGTGAAAAGCTTGCCTGTTAGACACACAAATTGCATGAATCACCTAATCAATAGGTAAACAAGATCATGGAGGAGACACCCGAATCATATGAATAACCTAATCAAGAGGTTGATGAGGTGAATGCTATAATCAAGGCAGGATGAGATTCGGGAAGACAGTAGTTGGGAGATGATGTAATTAAAGAAACAGCTTGTCAAGTAAACCTCCTGTAAACTGTATAAAATGACAGCTCAAACATTGTACTAGTAGAATCCCTACAATCATTTGTGAGAGTAGGACTTGTCCTTGCATGCTCGTAATAAAGATTGTTTGTTTGAACAAGACATCCGACTCTCGAGGCGTTTTTCGGTACTGGGGCAAGCCTTCACCCTTACGCTCAGTATTCTCATTGTTCAGTCATTGATGAAATGAAGTCAGCATAATCAGAGGTATTTGTGATTCTGTCACCAGCTATCTGTAAGCTACCTGACTGTCCATCATTGACTGAGAGGGACACAGATGTGCCATTTAGCTCCAGGGCAACTTCCTCTGCATCAGTTAACTAGAGTTAACTAGACTCTTTGCAGTGGCCCACCTCCAGTCCCATTCCTCTTTCTTCTGTTTTGAACGCTCTTCTATGAGGGACGTAAAACAGACCTGTGACTGAGTTAAGGTGAAGTATTCACCCGATGGATGCAGTGCATTCAGCGAGGGTGACTGTGAGACAAATGCATCATATAGCATAATGGAGTGAATGGAAATGATGGATGGATAACTGAGGAGGTGATGAAATACATAGAAAATGAAAACTAGGTACTGCTGAAAGTTGAGTGGGTATGAGGAGTGATATGGTGGACAATGCTTAGCAAGACTGAGTGAAAGTGGGGAAGGGTCTTAAAGCACAGGACATAGTTGAATTTCTTACCATAGTCAGGTCACTAAACTACTTTCTACATTGTATCCATGACTTGAGCACAATGCACCTGCTGCTCACCACCTCAGCTATCTCTAACCACACCTTCTTGGTGAGAGCCAAAGGTTTATTCCTCCTATTGCTCTGGAAAAGTATGTGTCACAGAAACATAGACACCTAAAAAATATATAGCACTGAAGGAAGGAATCCAGCCCATCATGTTTGTGTTGGCTGATAAAGAATTGCCCATCCTAATCTCACCTTCCGGGTCTTAGTCAATAGCCTTCAGGTTGTGACACTTCATGTGTATATCCAAGAATTTATTTTTTTTAATGCAATTAGGGTTCCTGCCTCTACCATCCTTTTAGGCAGTAAGTTCCAGATTCCCACCACTGCCTGGGTGAAAAATCTCTCCCAACTTCCCTCTAATCCTTTTGCCAATTAATTTAAATCTATGGAATAAAAGGGATAGTAGCAACATGGATATGGAGTTGGCTGAGTGATAGGAAACAAAGGGTAGTGGTTAATGGATGTTTTTCAGGCTGGAGGAAGGTTTGTGGTGGAGTTCCCCAGGGGTCAGTGTTGGGACCCTTGCTTTTCCTGATATATATTAATGACCTAGACCTTGGTGTACAGGGCACAATTTCAAAGTGTGCAGATGATACAAAACTTTGAAGCATTGTGAACTGTGAGGAGAATAGTGTAGAACTCCAAAAGGCCATAGACAAGTTGGTGGAATGAGCAGACATGTGGCAGATGAAGTTCGATGCAGAGAAATGTGAAGTGATTCATATTGGTCGGAAGAACATGGAGAGACAATATAAAATAAAGAGTACAGTTCTAGAGGGGTGCAGGAGCAGAGGGACCTGGGTATTTATGTGCAGAAATCGAGATGGTGGTTAATAAAGTATACAGTATCTTGAGCTTTATTAATAGGGCATAGAGTACAAGAGGAAGGAAGTTATGTTGAACTTGTATAAGACATTAGTTTGGACTCAGCTGGAGGATTGTGTCCAATCCTAGGCGCCGCACATTTCGAAAGATATGAGGGCATTGGAGAAAGTGCAGAAAAGTTTCATGAGAAAGGTTCCAGGAATGAGGAACTTCTGTTATGAAGATGGATTGGAGAAATTAGGACTGTTTTCCTTGGAGAGGAGAAGGCAGACAGGTGATTTGATAGAGGTATCAAAATCATGAGGGGTCTGGACAGAGTAGATAGAGAGAAACTGTTCCCATTTGTGAAAGAACCGAGAATGAGAGGGCACAGATTTAATGTATTTGGTAAGAGAAGCAAAAGTGACATGAGGAAAAACATTTTCACGCAGCGAGCGGTCAAGGTCTGGAATGCACTGCCTGAGAATGTGGTGGAGGCAGGCTCAATTGAAGCATTCACAAGGGAATTAGACTGTTACATGAAATGCAGTGGGCCGAAGGGCCTGTTTCTATGCTGTATGACTCTATAACTCTATAAAAGGAAGAAAGTGCAGGGTTTCGGGGAGAAGGCGGGGAAATGGAACTGACTAAATTGCTCTTACGGAAAGCCAGTGCGCACACGGTGGGGAAAATGGCCTCCTTCTGCACTGTAACGATTCTGTGATTCTGTGGATTTGTTTTGGTGATATTGGTAAATACTGGCCATCACCGCAGGGGAAATCCCCTGCCCTTCTTCAGATTGTGCCATTAGAGCTTCTACAGTTCACTTGAGGGTGATGTGGGGCCTCAGTTTAATGTCTTAACTGAAAGGCCCACCTCTGAGGGCTGAATTTTGTGGCACCAGCGGGACTCTTGGCGCAGGGCCAAAAAGATGGGAGGCATCCCGCCTTGGCCATTTGGAGCCACCCTCGCGCGATTCTGCACGTCAGGCCACTTAACAGCCCAGAGCCGGGATCCCCGTCCCTTTAAAGATGGGGATTGCACCTCCAAGAACTGCTGGCCAATCAGAGACTGACAGCTCAGTAGTATCAGCAGCACCACTGGGAGTGGTGGCCACTGCCACTACTGCACCAGGCCTTGGACCCAGGCCCAGTGCTGGAGACCTGGACCTAAGGTAAGTGAAGGGGGTCGTTGGGGGATGGGGTGGGAGGGTGGAGATTGAGTACAGGGTGGGGTCCAGGGAGGTGTGTTGATTGCTGGTGGGGGCCCTCCATGGGCCACAGATTGCCCGTGGAGGAGTCGCCCCTCACCAAGCCAGCAGGAAGGTTGACTTGTTTTATTGGCCGACCTCCCTACGTGGTGGAGGCTCCCTCCCCACCCCCACCCCCACAACCCTGCTGCTGGTTAAATCCCAGAGCCGGCAGAAAGAGGCCCTTAAGTGGCTGTTAATAGGCCTCTTAAGAGCCTGAAATGGCCTCTGGATGAGAAAGCCATCTTTGGCCTATCCTGCCCCCGGCTAAATTGTGGTGCAATGGGAAGGCAATGAACCCTACGCCCCCCATCTCTCATCGCAATTCTATGGGCCCCCCCACCTCCTAGCACTTCTCTGGGGGGCCCATAAAATTCAGCTGTGAGAGTGCAGCAGTCTACCAGTACTGCATTGACCTATCAATCTACATTATGTGCTTATGTCTCTGCAATGCAACTTGAGCCGATAACTTCTGACTCAGAGGCAAGAGTGCTTCCAATGAAACAATTATGCAAACAATATACTTCATAACTAATTCCTCCTCAAGTTGTCTGTGGCTTTAACATCTTTGTTATGATAACTTTTAATAATACCATAGGGTAGAAGTTATGAATTTGTGTTTCCAGGAAGAAGCCTTGCAAGTCAGGAGAATGCCCAATTTATGACACTCCAGATTTTACAGTGATCAAAATGAATGGTCAGAAAATCAATGTATACCCCAAATCAGATGCATATACCTCTGTGCCAGATTCTCCAATCCTCACTCCCATATTATTAACTACATTTGTGATATTTACTTGTCATAACCAGGCTGGATATAGATATCACTTGCAGTCATGTTCATCCATTTGTCAGTTTCTGTGCTCGTCTTTGTCACTGAACCATTCAGATCCTCTGTTACATATAAATCATATTAAAGCACTTCAATTTATAAACCGAACAGTCATTGGAAGCTGTTAAACTCCTTATATTATAATCAAAATAACACATCCAGACCTGTACTCCTCTGAGTTTTGCGGCCGATGTCTTTTTCTAGTTATAGGTCTTTAGCAAATAAGAGCTGATATTGTTGTTACGGACAGGTGGGAAGTGATGTAGGTGGCTTCCACTTTTTACCTCTCAACTGACTGCAGATAGTGATTTAAAAATAGTGTTTTAGTCTCTAACTGTTTTTAAGGATCAAATAAATAGGCAAACAACAGGTTTCCCGTAAGTTAAAAAGAAAGATAAATAGTTAATTTTTACCCAATAACCGAAAAATGTTTGGTACTTCACCCACTCATGCATTCACACACATGCACATACACAAGAAAAGATAAACAGTAGAGGGTAGCATACAATTAGAGTCCAATTGTTGTAAAATAGTTTGTTGTTTTAAAAAAAAACCTTTAGAAGCTTTTCGGGAGGAAATCTTTCAGCAGTGCAGGCCTGAATGTTCTTTGTCGCAGGATCCTTGTGCTTAAGTCTCAAACCAAACTCAGTGGTGGAAATCCTTGTTCACTTTCACAGATGGGCAGTTCAAAAGTGATCTTTCAATTTCTCTGCTGCAGCAGTTAAAAGATGTTATCAGCAGGGCTTCTGCTTAACTGGAATGGTCTCACAGTTGTTCTGGATGGAAAAGGTCTTCTCTGGCTCTTCTGCCTCTCTCTCTCCAGAGAGATACCTTTTCAGATAGAAACTTGTCAGGTTGGGGTGGCAGTCAGGTGACAAGGGCTCTTTCCCCTGGATGATTCATACAAGGAGATGTGAACCATTGTTATATGATCGTATGTGAATGTGGTCCATTCTGCTAGAGTGCTGCCATTTCACAACTACTATCTTAGTCTTGTGTGCAGAGTTAGACTGTCTGTAAAAGTCTTTGTTAGCTCCAATCCTACAGATTGTTTTCCATTTCAATGTGTTTTTCCCAAAGCTAATTCAGGTTGGATAGTGGGTTTTGTCTTCAACAGACAAACATGTTTATTGACAGTACAGGATGGGTCACCTGACCTCTACTCCATTTTGCCTATAGCATAAATATGTCCATTTTTGTCATTTAGTTCCACAGTTGACTTTTATTTCATAATTTCTCCAGTTCATTTCATATTTCATCACTGTTCCCTCCATTAGCATGACATTGTGCAAATCTGCCCTGAGTGTCCAATACTCTGACCTACATTGCTATCAAATGAAACCCTATGGAGTCTCACAACTTCAAGGCTGCATTGTCTGTGTCAAGTGAGAAGTTGTGTGATGTACAAATGACCCTGTCATGAGGAAAGGTTCATTACCCTCCGATGTTTCTGATGCTTGTGCATAATTGAATGATTGTCACACAGAATAAGTTGTACTTTAGTGTTCCTTATTATTTATTTCCAATTAATTCATAAAAATAACACTGACGATCTGTTATGAAAGAATACAGGCACAAAACCCCAAAAAGAAAAGGCAGTCAACTGTGGATAACAAAGGAAGTTAAGGATTGTATAAGATTAAAAGAAAAGGTCAATAAAGTTGCCAGAACTAGTAGTAATCCTGAATATTGGAGGAATTCAAAATACAGCAAAGGAGGACCAAGAAACAGATAAAGGATGGGAGAATAGAATATGAATGTAAACTAGCAAAATATATATAAATGAACTGTAAAAGCTTCTCCAGGTATGTGAAAAGGAAACATTTGGCTAAGACAAATGTGGGTCCATTACAGGCAGAGTTGATAAGTCCTCAGGACCTGATATTCTACAACACAGAGTGTTGAAAGAACTAGATATGATGATAGTGAATGCATTAGTGATCATCTTACAACATTCTATAGCTTCTGGAATGGTTCCTGCAGATTGGATGGTAGCAAATGTCACCCTACTATTTAAGAATGGAGGGAGAGAGAAAACAGGGAACTACAGAATTGTTGGTCTTACATAAGTAGTAGGGAAAATGTTAGAATCTATTCTAAAGGACACTTGGACAATAATAATCTGATTGGGAATAGTCAATATGTATTTAAGAATGGGAAATCATGTTTGACGAACCTGTTGGAGTTTTTTGAGGATGTTACTAACAGAATTGATAAAGGGGAGTCGGTGGACATAGTATACTTGGATTTTCAGAAGAATTTTGATACAGTCCCCCACAGGAGATTGGTTAGCAAAATTACAGCACATGGGATAGGAGGTAATATACTGGCATGGATTAAGGATTGGTTAACAGGCAGAAAACAGAGAGTAGGAATAAACAAGTCATTCTTGCATTGGCAGGCTGTGACTAGTGAGGTAGCGCAAGGATCAGTACTTAGGCCCCAGCTTTTCACAATGATTTGGATGTGGGGACCAAATGTAATATTTCCAAGTTCGCAGATGACACAAAACTAGGTGGGAATGGGTGTTGTGAGAAAGATGCAAAGTAGCTTCTAGGGGATTTCGACAGACTTAGTGAGTGGGCAAGAGCATGGCAGATGGAATATAATGTGGAAAAATGTGAGATTAACCAATTTGGTAGGAGGAATAGATGTGCAGAGTATTTCTTAAATGGTAAGAGCTTAAAAAGTGTAGATGTAAAAAGGGACCTGGGTGTCCTCGTCAATAAGTTACTGAAAGCTAACATGCGGGTGCAGCAAGCATTTAAGAAGGCTAATGGTATGTTAGCCATTATTGCAAGAGGATTTGAGTACAGGAGTAGTGAAGTCTTGCTTCAATTGTACAGAACCTTGGTTAAACCGCATCTGCAGTACTGTGTGCAGTTTTGGTCCCCTTACCTTAGGAAGGATATTATTTCCATCGAGGGAGTGCAACAAAGATTCACCAGACTTGTTCCCGGGATGACAGGACTGTCCTATGAAATGAGATTGGGGAAAGTGGGCCTGTATTCTCTAGAGTTTTGAAGACTGACAGGTGACCTAATTGAAACCTACAAAATACTTAAAGGGATAGACAGGGTAGATGCAGGTAAGATGTTTCCCCTGGTTGGGGAGTCTAGAACCAGGGGACACAATTTCAAAATAAGGGGGAAGCCACTTAGGACTAGGATGAGGAGAAATTTATTTACTCAGGAGGTTGTGAATCTTTGGAATTCTCCACAGCAGAGGTCTGTGAAAGCTCAGTCATTGAGTATGTTTAAAACAGAGATTGACAGATTTCTAAATACCAATGACATAAAGGGATATGGGGATAGTGTGGGAAAAAGGCATTGAAGTTCACACACGCTACAGCTCCCCTGTTGAGGGTGCTGTGTTGGATCAGACTATGGATTAAAGCAAGTCTGCACTCCAAAACCCACAAAAAATCTGTGGGCAGCTGTTAGCATGGTGAAAGATGAGTGCTATTCCTTCATTGCTAATCTGGGCACTTGTGTTTTGCTAAAGTAAAGTTTAATCCATGAATTTAGGTGGTATTCTGCTCATTATGAAAACTTGTGGCAAAATAATTGTATATTTAATAATCATTAAGCCTTGAAAGATTTCTGCAGTTTACTGCTTCCAAATTTTTATACATTTGAGTTGAGATACTTTTTCTCATTTAAAGAAATTAACTGGAATGGAAGATGCATTAAAATGCATCAAACTAATGGTATGGTGCTAATCAGAGGGTCCCATCTTTTATTATTGTTCTGTTTTACTTTAGGTGATCTCAACCAGTGCAAAAACTGAAGCCCTGCAGTAACTCTGAATAGCACAGGGCTAAAGATGAAAAGATCAGCCAGGATTCTCATTCTTAATTGTTTTCCAGTGACCACTGCAGTTTGGCCATTGGATAGGAATAACATTGGATCCAGTTGTGATTCTCTGCACAATTTAATAGCCTGCTGACAATCACTGCCTGGGTTTGCAATAAGCATTTGATCAAGCTATCAGAAATCTTATGGAATTGTATGCCACAACTGTCACCTCCTTCATAAGAAGGAAAAGAATTGGAGAAATAGAATGGTTAGATCAAAGCCTTGTCCCACTTCTGTTCAAGGTAGATTCTTAAATACAATTTAAACAGCTTTGCATTACGTTTGGGAGAATTATGAGAGAATTCCATAGGGTTATGGGAATCTCACTCGACCTCTGCACTCAAGTTTGTGGTCCTTCTGCTTTTTCTGGTCATTAAAGTTAATGACAGTAAAATCAGGAGCAACACAAATCAAGCACACTGACTTTAATGGCCAATTCTTCAACTCACACTCCTGTCCAGCATGCCTGGAGTGAAACCTCTGAAAATGTACTTTCCTGTGGTTTATTTTAGTATGTATTACTTCACAACCTCTATTATTAGCACCTCAGGCAAACAAGAATCAGCATGCATTACCTTTACAATCCATTTCTATTACTCATCTGTTCTGAAAGCAGTGTACCATTGAAACAACACCCTGTTAGCAGTAGAGCATTGGAAATTGTAGTGTACAATAAATATATCTGGTCAGCTGCTTTGAGGTGTTTTCAGGCTTTGAGAAGAGACACAAAACAATGAATGAACAGCAGCACAAGTATTGTGCCTTCACTGATATAATTTAAGGATTATCATAGCTCATCATGTTTACTGCATATAAGCAGTTTTTCACCCCTGTGATAATCATTTTGCAGTTAGCTGGTCTGTCAACTCCCATTAGTGGCTGACACTAAAGTGGCTGATTTTTCACTGCTTTTTTTTCCCTTGGGCAAAAGGGAGGCAAATCTAAATCCAGCACTGAGACTGTTAATCTTTGTTGATGTGGGAAGGACAGCTGTTAGAAATCACAGAGGAGGCTAATATCCATTTACTTACATTTCTGTGCTTTTGTTTAATTTGTTCTTGGAGTGACTCTGGCAAGGCTGCCCATATCTAGTTGCCCTGAGAAGGTGGCAGTGGCCCTTCTACATGAACTGCCACAGTCCTTGTGGTGATGGTGTTCCCACACTGGTGTTGATTAGGGAAGAATGGGGTGAGGTAGCCTTCTTTATTCTTTTAATAAATGTGTATGATTTTCGCCATATTGCTAAAAGAAACATCGTACTGGTGTAGATTCAATATTACCCACTGGTCCTTTCTCCCTCATAGGTTTATCTAGCTTCCCCTTAAATGCATCTTTAGTGTTCATCTCATCTGTGGTAGCGAGTTCCACATTCTCATCACACTCTGCGTAAAGGAGATTCTTCTAAACTTCCTATCTGATTTGTTCGTGACTATCCTATATGAA